>NW_028318185.1:2715000-3015000 GCF_062004578.1 Staurois parvus | reverse complement strand
CATTTGCACAGCAAGTTTTTTATACATAGACCCCCGTAGTAGGAATGTGTCCATAATGCACATTAACCCCTTGACGCCGACGGCACACAAGTATGGAACTGGGCTTTTTTCTGTGGGGCCGCATATTTGCGTACCTATCTTTGTGGTGGGAGCGCGCTGCATGGTGTGCTCCCAGCACAATGACCGCGGTGTCACTGAGAGCCACGGGTCCAGTTCTAACGATCGGGACCCGGGACTCCCGATTCCGGGTCACATGATCGCTGTGATAGCCTCTAATTGACTATCACAGTGATCAGTCACTGTGTAGCCCGGCCCCCTTGTTTTTTCTCTCTCTATGAATGGAGAAGAGAGATACATTGTATCTCTCTAATTCCTGACATAGAGAGATAAAAAAATGTTTGTAAAAAAAAAAAAAAAGAAGATAAATAAATAAATATTAAAAAATAAAATAAAAAATAAAGAAAAATACCTAGATCAAGGATTGATCTAGTTCAGTGCCAGGGTTAGTGTTTGGGTCAAGGTTAGGGTCAAAGGTCAGGATTTAAAAAAAAATAGGTATCAGTGTCAGTTAGCGTTAATGTCAGTGTGTTTTTAGGTAAAAAAAAAAAAAGACAAAAACAAAATGCGCACTATTGTTTCTGGGCTGTACTGCGGGTACAAATAACATACACATATATTGTATCACTGTGATCGTCAAGAGCTGGTGAATTTATTTTGGGTTGTTCTATGGAGGTAGGTTATGGTCGTAACAAGAAACAGACAGCTAAATTAAAAAAAAATTTTTTTTTTTTTACTATTTTGGGCCAGTTTTCCTTTGATAATAAAAAAAAATTAGGAGCTATCCATTACCATTTACCACCAAATGAAAGCCCAAATTGTCCTGAAAAAAAACAAGGTATAATTCACCTGGATGTACAAAGTAGTTGTGATGATATGTACGGTTTTACTAACACATGTCAACGTTGCAGAATTGTGCTTAGGCGTTAAGATTTGTTTTACCCTTAGGCGTGAAGGGGTTAACACACAGATAATTATGTATTTATTTCATGTTTTTTCTTTTTATAATTAATCCCAAACAGATTCATCATTGTTCAAGGAGTTGGCACGACTGCCTTCCATTCTATTTGGCCATTACTCAAGGTAAGGATCCATTTCACCTGCAAGATAAAATATTGTTCCATTGGGCATTTTAGTAGCTAAACATACAGTATTTCCAGGTCTGTCTTATATATGGGTCTGTTATATATAATGTAAGGTATTTCATGAATTGCATGCATCTGTGATGTATGATCTCACCGTTATGTTGGTGAACTCTCACCAAAGCAGAAACTTTCAATTCGTTTTTATTGCATTGCATAGGCTAAATTTGCTTTTTTTTCCTTTATGTTGCCAAGTTCTTGGTTAAGAATAGTGAGTGAGTGTCAGGTACCTGGTAGAAGAGCCTGATATGACGAGGAAGGCTCTTCTTATACCTCTGATAGAGCAGACAGGTGGTGCAAGAGTACTGAGTGCCATGAGTGCCTATTGATCGTGCTAGCAGCAGGGCTGGACGGACTCTCTGGATCAAGCAGGGGAATACCATTAGTAGACCATAGCGGAGCAGGAGTGCTGGATGGACACCAATAGGCAGGAGCAGGGGCGGACTGACAACTCATGGGGCCCCCGGGCAATAGGTGATCATGGGGCCCCTGTGTCCTTGCCAAACTCAAACAAGCCTATGAAAAAGGTACCAGGGGCATCTCATGGGGCCCCCTACTGACCCTGGGCCCTCGGGCAGTGCCCAAGTTTCCAAATGGTCTGTCCGCCCCTGGAGGAGACAGAGCTATGCCAAAGACTAGCTGTAAGAGACTGCTGAAAATGTCTGTACTTGCTGCACGGTTCACAGATGCCCGGGGTCAGTAGGGGGCCCCATGAGATGCCCCTGGTACCTTTTTCATAGGCTTGTTTGAGTTTGGCAAGGACACAGGGGCCCCATGATCACCTATTGCCCGGGGGCCCCATGAGTTGAACAGGCCCTTAAGGCTGGTTCACACCTTAGGGACACAGTCTAGATGTGTTCTGGCTGCGTTTCTGTATGCACGTTTTTGACACTTTTTTTGGAATGTTCCGGTGCGTTTTTGATGCATTTTTTTTACCTGTTCCACTGTATTTTTGACACATTCCGGTGCGTTTTTGATACTTTCCAGTTAATTTCCCCCTCTTTTGTTCTTCAATGGAAATAGGGACATGAGCGTTCCAGTGCATTTTTGGGGCCTTCCAGTGCGTTCCGGTGTGTTTTTTATACGTCTTACCACATTTCAGTACAGTTCTTTGCAGGAAAAATGCAGCCTGTTCTACTTTTTTTTTTTTTGCAACTGGAATACACTGTAACTGCAAGCACTGATGTGAACTATGACATTGACAACCATTTAACCTACTTTCTGTGCGTTTTGGATGCAGAAACAAAGCAACTGAAATGCATGGAGTGTGAACTGGCCCTTTAAGTTCCTTTAACTGTTTCAGTGCCTGGTCTGAAGTTCATCCACAAAGGGGTGCATGCAGGGCATATCTGAACAGGGCTTGTACAAAAGTGGACGAAAAGAAGATGTAAGAGGGCCACCCTGCAAGGGTTAAATGTGCAGAGGAGTTAGCGGGAGATGCAGCTAAATTGCCATGGGTAACCAGCGCAGTGGTGGGAATGCGGTTAGCGGGAGGTCGGTACCTGGCATTGGTGATGGTTGACCTGGTAGTGAGGGGTTGGTGAGCTTGACCCCCTCCCTAGTGATTGGTGCCCCACTTAGGGACAGATATCGCAGAACGGGGCACCCAGGGACCTAGCTGGAGGGTACGGAAGGAGGAATACAAGTCAAGCTCGGTAGCAATAGAGTTCTGCACTAAGTGACTGGTGGGAACTGCTCTAGCACTGGGAGTGAGGTAACAGGCTACAGATGTGCTGGTGAGTAGAACATTTGCTCCACTGTGTCCCCTTCCTAACTGCTGCATTTGGAAAGGGAACTGTACAGTGAAGAGGAAAGAGGCTTTTAACTGTAGAGTTCCCCAAGAATAGTGCTGCACTGCCCCCTAGTGACCCAAAAAAAAAAAAACCTAATAAACACCCTCCTGAGCATCAAACCCAATGAGTAATTGAATAAATCTCTGAAACAAATAAAGTTAATAGTATATAAAAAAAAAAAAACTGGCTGAGCCACCAAATCCAAATGATATGTGAAACATATATCATATATATTTTTTTCTAGTTGCTAGGCAGATTTAAAACACAAAGCACACCAAAAATGCAGCAAAAACGCAATACATGCTTTTCTGCAGCGTTTCCATTGAAGTCTATAGAACCAAAAACGCACCAGGGGAAAACGCGGAGATGTGAACATGTCCCATAGGGAATCACGTTAAATGGACTGTACTGCGTTTCTGCAAAACGCTGCAGAAAAAACACTTAGGTGTGAGCCTGGGGTAAATCCAAACAACTTCAGCCAAAGCTTTCCTCAGTATTTGACAAAGTAGGGAAGGTTTGGAAGGTTTTCATTGCTGTTTCTGTTCCCTTTAAAGAAATTTCTCCTAGCTACTTATCTCAGTGACAAGGGAAGTGATGGGAAATTGCTCCAATGGAGACTGCTCATATCACTGCTCCAGTGAATATTTGACATACGTGTTCTTTTAAAGCTGATGTCCAACCTATGCATTTTTGCTTTGTTTTGTATTAAGAAAGGGTTAGAACCTCTGTTAGGTTACTAATACTATATGTGACATTGTGTCCTGGAGACACCTCTCCAACTCCATTTCCTGCCATTGGTGTCACTAAGACAGGAAGTACAGGGAGTAGTGGGCTTACAGGCAACAATAAGGATACTTTCCCACTGAGGAGCTTTTGAAGCATTTTTGCATTAAAAGAAGCGCCTAAAAGAAAAATGTGAATGTTACATAGTTAGTCTGGCTGAAAAAAGACAAAAGTCCATCCAGTTCTACCATAAAAAAAAGTTATAATCCTTTACCCACAGTTGATCCAGAGGAAGGCAAAAAAAACCCCAGAAAAGCATGATCCAATTTGCTCCTGCAGGGAAAAATATTCCTTCCTGATCTGAGAGATCATATCCCCCTTATGTATTATACATGGAGATCATATCCCCCCTTATGTATTATACATGGAGATCATATCCCCCCTTATGTATTATACATGGAGATCATATCCCCCCTTATGTATTATACATGGAGATCATATCCCCCCTTATGTATTATACATGGAGATCATATCCCCCCCTTATGTATTATACATGGAGATCATATCCCCCCTTATGTATTATACATGGAGATCATATCCCCCCTTATGTATTATACATGGAGATCATATCCCCCCCCCTTAGGTATTATACATGGACATCATATCCCCCCTTATGTATTATACATGGAGATCATTTCCCCCCTTATGTATTATACATGGAGATCATATCCCCCCCTTATGTATTATACATGGAGATCATATCCCCCCCTTATGTATTATACATGGAGATCATATCCCCCTTTATGTATTATACATGGAGATCATATCCCCCTTATGTATTTTATACATGGAGATCATATCCCCCCTTATGTATTATACATGGAGATCATATCCCCCCTTATGTATTTTATACATGGAGATCATATCCCCCCTTATGTATTATACATGGAGATCATATCCCCCTTATGTATTATACATGGAGATCATATCCCCCTTATGTATTATACATGGTGATCATATCCCCCTTATGTATTTTATACATGGAGATCATATCCCCCCTTATCTATTATACATGGAGATCATATCCCCCCCCTTATGTATTATACATGGTGATCATATCCCCCCTTATGTATTATACATGGAGATCATATCCCCCCTTATATATTATACATGGAGATCATATCCCCCCTTATGTATTATACATGGAGATCATATCCCCCCTTATGTATTATACATGGAGATCATATCCCCCCTTATGTATTATACATGGAGATCATATCCCCCCTTATGTATTATACATGGAGATCATATCCCCCCTTATGTATTATACATGGAGATCATATCCCCCCTTATGTATTATACATGGAGATCATATCCCCTCTTATGTATTATACATGGAGATCATATCCCCCCTTATGTATTATACATGGAGATCATATCCCCCCTTATGTATTATACATGGAGATCATATCCCCCCCTTATGTATTATACATGGAGATCATATCCCCCCTTATGTATTATACATGGAGATCATATCCCCCTTATGTATTATGCATGGCGATCATATCCCCCCTTATGTATTATACATGGAGATCATATCCCCCCCTTATGTATTATGCATGGAGATCATATCCCCCTTATGTATTATACATGGAGATCATATCCCCCCTTATGTATTATACATGGAGATCATACCCCCCCTTATGTATTATACATGGAGATCATATCCCCCCTTATGTATTATACATGGAGATCATACCCCCCCTTATGTATTATACATGGAGATCACCCCCCCCTTATGTATTATACATGGAGATCATATCCCCCCCTTATGTATTATACATGGAGATCATATCCCCCCCCCCCTTATGTATTATACATGGAGATCATATCCCCCCTTATGTATTATACATGGAGATCATATCCCCCCCTTATGTATTATACATAGAGATCATATCCCCCCTTATGTATTATACATGGGGATCATATCCCCCCCCTTATGTATTATACATGGGGATCATATCCCCCCCCTTATGTATTATACATGGGGATCATATCCCCCCTTATGTATTATACATGGAGATCATATCCCCCCTTATGTATTATACATGGAGATCATATCCCCCCTTATGTATTATACATGGAGATCATATCCCCCTTATGTATTATACATGGAGATCATATCCCCCCTTATGTATTATACATGGAGATCATATCCCCCCCTTATGTATTATACATGGAGATCATATCCCCCTTATGTATTATACATGGAGATCATATCCCCCCTTATGTATTATACATGGAGATCATATCCCCCCCTATGTATTATACATGGAGATCATATCCCCCCTTATGTATTATACATGGTGATCATATCCCCCCTTAATCTCCTCTTCTCAAGAGAGAATACATTCAGTTCCTCTAATCTTTCCTCATAGCTGAGCTCCTCCATGCCTCTTATCAGTTTGGTTGCCCTTCTCTGTACTTTCTCCAGTTCTCCAATGTTGTTTTTGTGAATTGGAGCCCAAAACTGCACTGCATATTCCAGATGAGGTCTTACTAATGATTTGTACCGGGGGGAATGATATCTCTCTCTGGAGTCTATACCTCTTTTAATGCAAGAGAGGATTTTGCTCGCTTTAGAAAGCGCAGCTTGGCATTGCATGCCATTATTAAGCTTGTGATCTACCAGAACCCCCAGATCCTTCTCCACCATTGATTCCCCCAATATGATTTGTATCTTTCTCTTTCTAGAGACACATGTGATTTGCTAAGATTGGATACACCTAATAAATCATTCCTGCCTACGCTTGATGCATCCCCATGTCGGCACAGTCCTCGCTTACTTTCTAATGGATACTACATGTTTGAGGATGACAGCTACAACACGGATGATGAAGGGAATCTGTCTTTCAGCCCAACAAAATGTACCATTTCCTATAAAGAAAATGTTGTAAGGTATTTTTATTGTACACTAATTTTGAGCAGTTGCTGACATTTAAAGTTTTACTAAACCCACAACAGTACAATCAGTCTGTATACGCAGTAAAGCATGCTTGTTCTACTCACTGTGGGACCTAAGGGGTTAATGCTCTGCATTGTGTTAAAAGGCGGTCTGATCCTTTCTTCTCTGCCCCTCCTCTTGTTGAAATGACCACCTGATAAAGACTGAACCTGTGGTCACATGCACATGCTCAGTTTTGTGTGTATTGCTAGAGCGGTTTTTTTTTTCTTGGGAGAGTGCATGTGATCAGCACAGGGCAAATCAAAACTGTCCAGACAGAGGGTTAGGACTTTCACATCCTCCTAGAGCAGAAAGAAAACTCCTACTACAAGATTTAACCAGTGCTCTGCTGAAGTCACAAGACTGCTCTAACTGCTGATGAGAAAAGTTATTTAGCAGTTTATATTTACTAAAATAATTGCATTTCCATGTTCTGTGTACTGTGGGAGCCCAGATATAGTGAATGTGGGGTCCTGGGAGACCAGATATAGTGAATTCCGGGTCCGGGGACACCAGATATAGTGAATGCAGGGTCGGCGGAGACCAGATATAGTGAATGCAGGGTCCGGGGAGACCAGATATAGTGAATGCAGGGTCCGGGGAGACCGGATATAGTGAATGCAGGGTCGGCGGAGACCAGATATAGTGAATGCAGGGTTTGGGGAGACCAGATATAGTGAATGCAGGGTCCGGGGAGCCCAGATATAGTGAATGCAGGGTCCGGGGAGCCCAGATATAGTGAATGCAGGGTCCGGGGAGCCCAGATATAGTGAATGCAGGGTCCTGGGAGACCAGATATAGTGATTGCAGGGTCGGGGGAGATCAGATATAGTGATTGCAGGGTCAGGGGAGATCAGATATAGTGAATGCAGGGTCCGGGGAGCCCGGATATAGTGAATGCAGGGTCCGGGGAGAACGGATATAGTGAATGCAGGGTCCGGGGAGACCAGATATAGTGAATGCAGGGTCCGGGGAGACCGGATATAGTGAATGCAGGGTCGGGGGAGATCAGATATAGTGATTGCAGGGTCGGGGGAGATCAGATATAGTGAATGCAGGGTCCGGGGAGCCCAGATATAGTGAATGCAGGGTCCGGGGAGACCAGATATAGTGAATGCAGGGTCGGGGGAAATCAGATATAGTGAATGCAGGATCCGGGGAGACCGGATATAGTGAATGCAGGGTCGGGGGAGATCAGATATAGTGAATGCAGGGTCCGGTGAGACCAGATATAGTGAATGCAGGGTCCGGGGAGACCAGATATAGTGAATGCAGGGTCCGGGGAGACCAGATATAGTGAATGCAGGGTCGGGGGAAATCAGATATAGTGAATGCAGGGTCTGGGGAGACCAGATATAGTGAATGCAGGGTCCGGGGAGACAAGATATAGTGAATGCAGGGTCCGGGGAGACCAGATATAGTGAATGCAGGGTCCTGGGTTTAGTAACACTTTAAGAAACAGATGTTTATGTAGCACTACCCTTGCAAGGGCCATTGAATTTGTTTTGGGTCACACTAATCTCTGCACGGCCAGGCAACACTCATTTCCCACACGCTGCACACTGGAGTCAGTCCTTGAGCTTGGTTTTGTGATTTAATTGAGGGGTTAAAATTTGATAGGGTCTAGGGCGGGGGTCAGCAACCTGTAGATCGCGGCAAGGTGACTGGTAGATCGAGGCCTGGGCTAGCTGACCCACCATTCCAGGGGATCAAACAGAGTGCAATGCAGAGGGACTACTTGTAAAGCTGGCCCTGTAGTATGGAGCAAGAGCCGCATAATCCGATGCCTCCTCTGTAGTGCTGGCTCCTGTCCCATGTGGAGTGATACCAATTGCACTCCACCTGCAGGTGTGACTAGGTAACACTGTGCCTGGTGATCTTTGATTTCTCCCATGTTTTTGGGTAGATCTCCTCCTCTTTAAGGTTGCCTACCCCTGGTCTAGGGGTATATGGGATGCCCGAGGAACTGAAGAACTTGAGGACAACTCCTTAGCAACTATGTACAAAGATTCAGCTTAGCAACAGTGTCTTCTTGAATAGCACTAAAGGCTCCTAGGTGTACTTCCTCAGACCCCGGATGATTCCTTCTCTTCACCCAGCTGCCTGAGGGTATCCCTGAGCAAGGGGGCCCAAGAGCTGCCGATTGAATAGTCCCAGATGAGAAGCTAGTTGGGTGTTACACCTGATCGCTCTCCCCCCTTATCTGGCCCAGGGGGTGTAAGAGTACTCACACTGTCTTCTCCTGTTAGCTTAGTGGGTTGGTGGCTTCCTTCAGGCCTTACGCTGGGCTGCCCCTTCCCTGCTGCTCAGGCTGTCCTTCCCAGGAGATGTTGAGGCAATGGAGATCCTCCTTTCCAGTGACCTGCCTGTAGGTAGGCTCCCCTCTCTGGGCCCCCTCCCAAGCTTCTTACTGCAGCCTTCCTCAATCCATCTTCCACCCTACCCTGCACACCTCCCCCCAGGCTCTGCCACATTTGAGGGTTTCCTTGGTCACCAGCCTCCTGCCAGGGGGTTGGCCAAGGTCCCTCAAACATGCATATCTGGGCCTCTTTCCTCCTCTTCCCTGCTCCAGAAAGTTCTCAATTTTCTGGAAAGGTGGGAGGGCTCCAGAAGCCCTGATCTGTTAGAGCCTCCTAGCTAGTCCTGAGGTGACCTCACTACTTCACTCCCAGGCAGATTCATCCCCAGGCTGCTACTTATGCTGGCCATACATTATACAATTATCTTCCAATTTTCTGCCCACTTTTCTTTAGATTTACCTTCAACTGTGTAGTGCAAGGGCCTGCCTAATTGGATACAATTGAAAGTGTTGTTTAGGTTTGTCCTCCTATTATATGGTTTTTGGTAAATCTAAACCAAAAATCTGCAGATAATTTTATAATGTATGACCAGCCTTAGCCTCTATCTAACAAAAAAACTACCTAACTAACCCGGAGGGTGTTATAGTCCCAGTCCATAGTGTCCAGTGCTGTTTTTCCCCTTGTCAATTCTTTTCAGGACCATCTTGAATTTGGGTGTCAGCTGTGACTCCCTGATGATTCACAGTCAGCTCCCCACTGTGCATGCGCAAGATCAAGTGGTGCAGGGAAACGTGTGTAATCTTATCCCAAGAGGCTGCCGATGAGCCAAGGCAATTTTTTACTCGTCTAAGTGACGGTTAAGGAAGCAGGAGCAGGTACCGAGTAAGGTACTTTCTCCCTGAATAAAAAAATTGACAGAGAAATGCCATGTAAAACTAGAGGTGATAGAGGAGAGGCATAGTCATGTAGCCTACAGACTGCAGGGAACTGTCTAGAGCAAAGGTTGTAAAGTTATGAGGTATAAGCAGGGGTGGACTGACCATTCAAGCACTCGGGCACTGCCCGAGGGCCCGGGGTCAGTAGGAGGCCTCATGAAAGGCCCCTGGTACCTTTTTATAGGCTTTTTTTGGGTGTGCTTTGAGTGTAGGAAAGGAAACAGGGGCCCCAATGATCCCCTATTGCCTCGGGGACCCCATGAGTTGTCAGTCCGCCCCTGGGTATAGGAAGCCTTAAGGTCTCCTTAAGGCAGTGTTTCTCAACTCCAGTCCTCATGGACCCCCAACAGGTCATGTTTTCAGGATTTCCCTCAGATGAAACAGCTGTGGTAATTACTAAGGCAGTGAAACTGATCAAATAACCTGTGCAAAATAATGGAAATCCTGAAAACATGACCTGTTGGGGGTCCATGAGGACTGGAGTTGAGAAACACTGCCTTAAGGTAAAAATTGGTGACTGAGCCATGGTTCTCCCTCTAGTTGGCCACCCACCCGAACTGTAAAAATACCAGGCAGAGGGGGCTGTTCACATATCGCAACCATGATGATTTGTTAGCAATTTCAGACATTACAGTAACATTTTCAATCAATGTCTACAAAGGATCGCACAGCAAGTATGAAATGGTTACATATGACCCTCAGGCTGCAGGTTGAGCACCAATGGTCTAAAGTCCAAACTGAAATATTCTGTTTGTTTGTTTTTAGAATATTTCGAAGGAGACGTAGACCACATGCACAGAGAGCCCTCGATCTTTCAAATCATGAAAACCAAGAAGGCTGGAGGCCGCAGCTTGAAGAAGACCTTTGTGACTGTGAGCCTCTCGATTTCATCCAAACGTTCAATAACTTTGCAGGTGGGACTTCCCTACATTTACGGTTTTTAAGCCCTTCTTGGTTATGCCGGCCACAGACGGGTTCAAAAATCGGCCGATTTTTCGGCTGAAAAAAAAACTGCCGATTTTCACACTGTTAGTGAGTTAATTGTTCGGCTGTTTTTTGGGTTTTTTGCAATTTTAGATTATCGGTCACGTTGGAAAATTTTCAGCAGATTTGGAAGATCGGATGATTTTCCTGGCAATGATGGCAAAATCGGCTGATCGTTTTAACGATAAAAAATCGGCGCCTGAGCCGTGACCTACAAGGGACAGAAGATATGGAGTGAACTTTATGATTTAGTCGGCCGATTTTTTTTTTTTCTACTCGTTGGTGGTAATGTCGGCCGAACGAAGACCGATTTTTCGTTTATCGTTCGAAAAATCGGCCGTTTTTCGAACCGTCTATGGCCTGCATTATGGTAGCCATAGACGGTTCGAAAATCATCCAATTTTGCGGCCGAAAAAAAATCGTCCGATTTTTGCACTTAGTGGGTTAATTGGTCGACCGGTTTTCGGGTTTTTTAAAATTTTAGATTATCTGTCATGTTGGAAAATTTGCGGCTGATTTGGACGATCGGCCGATTTTCCCGGCAATGATGGCAAAATCGGCTGATCGTTTTAACGATAAAAAATCGGCGCATGAGCCGTGACCTGCAAGGGACAGAAGTTATGTGGTGAACTTTATCATTTAGTCAGCCGATTTTTTTTTTTTATTCGTTGGTGGTAATGTCGGCCGAACGAACAACCAATTTTTCGTTTATCGTTCAAGAAATCGGCCGATGTTCGAGCAGTCTACGGCCTGCATTAGTGTGGTTCGTTATGCAGGCCATAGACGGGTCGAACATCGGATGATTTTTCGAACGATAAACGAAAAATTGGTCGTTCGGCCGTTGTTACCACCAACAGTTTAAAAAATCGGCCGACTAAATCATAAAGTTCACCCCATAATTTCTGTCCCTTGCAGGTCACTGCTCATGCGCCAATTTTTTATCGTTAAAACGATCGGCAGATTTGGCCATCATTACCGGGAAAATCGGCCGTTCGTCCAAATTGGCCGCAAATTTTCCAACATGACCGATAATCTCAAAGTGCAAAAAACCCCAAAAAGGGCCGACCAAATAACCCACTAACAGTGCGAAAATCGGCCGATTTTCTAACCATCTATGGCCAGCATTAGTTTTCTGTATTGGTCAGTCTGTCTGCTGGCCAAGCTGTCCCAGCTAGTTTTTATAGAGGTGCGCTATTAATGTTAACCATATATTTAACAATCTGATTAGATAACCTCATCTAGATCTACCAATAGATAAGTAATGCCTGATTGTAATTTGAATAAATTTAGGTAGACCTTTACATGACTGAATTTGTGGTCTGCTTAGACAGTTCCTAAGAGCCATGGTCAGTGGGTTGGACTTGAAGGGATTAAAGGCCCAACTCTAGTTAAGACATATTTTTGCAATTTTGGGAAGGGTAAATGCTTCTCTCCAATTTCTTTTTTCTGATACCTTTGGGAAGATTCCCCTCCACTTCATGTCCTTGTAAAAGCAGAACACGAAATGAAGGAAGTGGCTGCCACTAGAACAGGAAGGCAGAGATAGGGGTGGAATTACTGAAGGCAAATAGACTGTGCACTTTGTAAGGGCATTTGCTGCAAAGCTTAGTAAATGAAGTAAAACCTTCACTTTGCAAAGAATACCAAATCACATGCCAGGAAAATAAAAAAAAACACATTTTTGCTTGAACATGATTGGATGATAACTGTCAGCAAAGCTTTACCACATTTATTTGCAGTCTATTTGCCTTTGGTAAATCTACTCCATTGATGCACGTGAGGAGTGAAGGCTGGACCGTGTAGTCCAATCCAATAAAAGAGATACTGTAGCTCAAATTTCTGAAAACGTTATGCCAGCCATAAACGGTTCGAAAATCGGCCGATTTTTCGTCTGAAAGATTTTCGCACTGTTAGTGGGTTAATTCATCGGCTGGTTTTCACGTTTTTTCCATTTTTGGATTATTGGTCATGTTGGAAAATAT
Organism: Staurois parvus; assembly: GCF_062004578.1. NCBI lineage: Eukaryota > Metazoa > Chordata > Amphibia > Anura > Ranidae > Staurois > Staurois parvus. The sequence continues at coordinate 3,002,080 of NW_028318185.1, read as the reverse complement.
GTGGAAAACGACCAATTTTCGCGTTAATGATGGTCAAATCGTACGATCGTTTTTACGAGAAAAAAAAATATGCGCATGAGCCATGACCTGTAATTTCCCGTTATATGTCTTGATTTTTATGACTTGGTTGGCCGATTTTCGTAATCATTGGTGGTTACGTTGGTTTCGTTTATCGGACGAAAAAAACGCCAGGTTTTCGAGCTGTCTATGGCCTGCTTAAATGCTGGTTTTGATGGTTCTGTATGGGGTTGTGTAGCTGCAGACCAGTCAGGGTGCCCATGCTAACCCGAGTACACAGCCAAAAGCTCCTACAATGGGCATATGAGCATCAGAACTGGACCACAGAGTAATGGAAGAAGATGGCCTGGTCACGTATTCTTTCATATCATGTGGATGGCCAGGTGCATGTGCATCACTTACCAGGAGAAGAGATTTGCACTATTGGACGCCCAATACATGGAGGCCCCACCTTACAACTTACAGGACTTAAAGGATCTGATATTGACGGCTTGGTGCCAGATACCACAACATACCTTCAGAGGTCAGGTGGTGTCCATGCCTTGATTGGTTAGGGCAGTTTTGGCAGTAAACAGGGGACCAACTCAATATTAGGTATTCATAATATTATAGCTGACTGATGTATATTCAGTACCAGGGGCGGACTGACCATATGGGCACTCGGGCATTGCCCGAGGTCTGTAGGGGGCCCCATGAGATGCCCTTGGTACCTTTCACAGGCTTTTTTGGGTGTGGTTTGAATGTGGGCTAGGACACAGGGGCCCCATAATCCCCTATTGCCCGGGGGCCCCATGAGTTGTCAGTCCGTCCCTGTTCAGTACATTTTTTTTTTTTAACCTCCCTGGCGGTATTCCCGAGTGTAGCTCGGGGTAAAGTTTCAGTACCAGAAGCGGTAACTCCGAGCTACACTCAGGCTTACCATGCGGCGCTGCTCCACGATCCCTCGATCACTTACCTTGTCCTGCGCTCCCGCGATGTCCACCCTGCAGTGTCCCTGGCAATGTCCTCCGGCGGATGCCGGCATCTGTCATCTGGGTTCCGTCCCCTGCGAGCGTCGGGACGTACGGGGGACGGAACGGCAGGAAATTTGAAAATGACAAAAAGTGACATTCACTAAAATCACTAAAATCCCATAGTAAAACATTCCTGTATCAAACCATTTCACATACATTTTGTCCCGAGTGCTTTGTCCTGTGCCCTGCCTGCAATTTTACTGTTCTTTCTGCCTGGAAACTGAGAAACGACCATGGCGTCCAAAAAGTGTCCCTTTAGGTTAAAAGCGGTTTTAGACCGGCTAGAGAACAGCGATAGTAAATCAGAACCACTTGCAGAATTGAATGATAATGATTCGTGGGGGAAATTCCTCATCAGACACTGAAAACGATTTTGCGACTTTGCTCAGTGATGTGCGAACTTGGCGCTCTATTTCAAATTTCAGTGTTTTTGATTTGATTATATTATTGAATTCAATGTATTATTATTATATTATTATTTTTGTATGATTATTTATTAAATTATAATTTATGATTTCTTGTTTCAAATTGTAACATACCCGGGATGTTTACTAGACTCTTGTTCAGACAGATTTCAGTGAGTTATTCCTAAAAATTACAGGCCTATAATAAAAAAAATACATATTTCCATGCAAAAAAATGTACCGCTTTGAGCACAGAAAAATGGAAATAATCAGACCGCTAGGGAGGTTAAATGCATCTAATGGAACTACTTAAATTTAGCCTCCCGAAACCCCCGTAAGGCCGACAGGGACAAGCACAAGGAGTCAATCAGGTTCGGCTGCTTTCCATGTGCTGGCAGTGAGCATACTGACAGAAGGAGAGAGAGAGAGATGACAAACCATTGGGCTGCAGTTACTATTTTGCTGTCTAGTCAGCAGAATGGACGTGTGCTTCTGACCAAGATGTGCTGTCAGATAGTTTCCATGCAATTTTATTGCTAATTCCACCTGGTTAGTATTTTACCCATTCTAATGATATTTTCTATATGTTACAGAAAGGATTACCAATTGCACTTCAAGAAGCACTATTGGATCATGTCTTGCTGCAAGTGTTTCCCAAGTATTACAGTCAGAGCAATCGAATCTTCAGGAACTTCAAACTTCTGAACCATTCCAGGACAATGGTGGGAGACTTACAATTCTTGTCCCATATTTTATAGATTTAGAAGCATATCACCAGTGCTGACCAATGTACATTTGGTGCAGGAAAGGTGTGAATGGGCAGGACAATGCACTAAACAATGCAAAAAAAAACAAAACACTCAATCCAGTTGATCAGCACAAAAAACCCTAATTAGGCCCCTTTCACACGGGCGTTCCGTTTTTTTTCATCAGTTTTTCATCAGTTTACATCTGTTTTTCATCCATTTACATCCGGTTTCATCCGTTTACATCCATTTTTGTCCGTTTACATCCGTTTTTCTTCTGTTTACATCAGTTTTTCATCCTTTCCGTTTTTTTTAATGTAAGAAAATAGAGTTTTCTTCCGTTCAAAAAACAGATCTTACAGAAGCGGTTTGTGTTACGGCACTCTGTTATTTTAATTAACAATTGCGCGGTCATGCAACGCTGCACCCAAATTAAATTTACGTCCTTTTTTTCCCCACAAATTGAGCTTTCTTTTGGTGGTATTTATCACCCGATCAGTGTGCCCAAACTGACAGGGAGGAGAGCTCCATTGTAAACAATGCAGCACTCCTCCCTGTCAGTGTTTGCCGGCAATCACCGAGCTCTGGCGGATAATCACCATCCGGGACCCGGTTATTGACACCCGCGGCCGCGATCAGCGACACGGGTAGGGTGGTCGTGCGTACCCCCTACCCGGATATGCAAAATCATGTATATATACGTGATTTTGTGCAGCAGTGCCGCCCTGCCGCAGTATATCTACTGTGGCTGGTCAGCAAGCAGTTAACGGATGTGGACATTAATGGATATAAACAGATGATCATCTAGTCCATAGAAATACACGGGTGTCCATTTTTCATCCGTAAACGGACAGATGAAACATGGACACCCATGTGAAAGGGGCCTTACACTGTTAAAACATTTCACCGGTAGTGGACATTAGGTGTGCTATAGTTCATTGAAGTACTCAGGGCATGTGTAGTATGCCTTGCCTTCTGCCCTTGCTGGGCTCCCCTTCTGGCAATTCCAGCTGTCAAAAATGACAGCCGGGAGTTGCTGTGTAATTATAGCAGCTTCAGTAACTGCTGTAGTCAGAAACCAACTGTCTGACAGAGAGAGCGAGAGAGAGAAACAAAGTAACATTGTCCTGTTGCTCTGTTTCTTTCATCTTCAGATTAACCACTTCCTGTCCGGACACTTTTACCCCATTCCTGTCCAGCTTTCAGCGCTATCACACTTTGAATGACAATTGCACGGTCATGCAACACTGTACCCATACTAATTTTTTTACCATTTTTTTGAGACAGATAAAGCTTTATTTTGGTGGTATTTATTCACCGCTGGGATTTTTATTTTTTTTTTGCTATGTAAATGAAACAGTCCAAAAATTTTGAAAAAAAAGTGTTTTTCTTATAAAATTTTGCAAATAAATAATATTTAATCATAAATCTTGGCCAACATTTATTCTGTTATCTTTTTAGTAAAAAAGAAATACGCCAAATTAGTTTATAACCAAAAATTATAATTTTTAAACATTTTTTTTACATTTTTATTTTATTTTTTTATATTATTTGTTTTTTTTTTTTTTTTTTTTTACATACTGTCACCCTAGCAGTACAGTGTCACCATGGTGACACTGTACTACTTGTGGGGGGTGATGAAGATTTTTTTTTTTTTTTACACTGATTGCTTTTATACCCATATAGGATGTAAAAGCAATCATTTCTCTTTCTGTGTCTGCATTCTTGCAGCCATTGAGAAATACTGTGTGAGCTGTGATTGGTCACAGCTTGTCACATGGTACAAGGCTGTTGTGAATAGCCCTGTACCATGTGACCTCTGTGATCATTCACAGATTTCACATGTAGTAAGCAATGATGTCAGAAGTGACATCTTGCTTACTACTTTGCATGTGATCACTGATTGGCCAATCAGTGATCACATGATCGGGACCTCGTACAGAGGTCCCGTCCGATGATCAGTGTTTCACTGTGTCCGGAGGACACAGCAGGCACTGGATCGCGGTGCTGCACGCTCCCAGGGAGGGCGCACAAGCAGGGTGCGGGAGGCCGTTTATAAACGGCCACCCGACCCTGCACTGCCACCGTCCGGCCATTTATATAGAACGGCCGGACGGGAGGTGGTTAAAGGTATGAGCATTGATCTGCATATGATACCAGTTAAAGTAGAGCTATAGGCAAAACCTTTTTTTTCTTCTACTTTGAATAGAAGGGAGGGTTATAACCCCCATCAGATTTTTCTGCCATCTGTGTCCCATCGGGGAGATTTCCCTTCACTTCCCGTCCCAAAGCCAAAGAGTACGTGAGAGGAAATCCCTTCAAATTACCAGAATTCTTTTGGGACCCCCAGGTCACCAGAACTAGTTTCCCCATTGGAAGATGTCCCTTCTATTGCTTGTCTGGGGGCAACCCAATATTTGGGATTTTGTTTAACTTTCCCTTTCAATGATAATGGTAAACAGGACATATAGAGAGGGTGAATCTCCCCAACGGGAGACACAGACAGCAATAAATACTTAATAGGTGTTCTAATCCCTCTCCACTCTATCCAAAACTAAAAAAAAAAACGTTTTGCCTTTTGGTATACTTTAAAGCAACCTGACAAGTTAAAAAATATTTTCCTATGTTATCTATAGTTTACCCTAATCAGCCCTTTTTAACTCCCTTTTCCCCTTCTCGCCTTAATCCTGCCAATTTTTTTTTTTTTTTTTTTAACGATTAATATTTAACCTTTTTTTATTTTTATTCATTCTATTCGCTAATGTTTTTTAGGCCACAATAAAAACAAAAGTGCAAAATTGAAAAACAAAGCCTTTTCATTCATTTCTTGTTCATCGTAAATAACTTTACAATATTTTGTACCAGAATAATAATTGTAATGTCATTTTAAACAGGACAAACACCAATCAAAGTAGATTTTTTTTTTTGCAGTTTTGTTATATGGATTGCATAATAAAATAATTTCTGCATGACAATTGTACCAACAAATTATACCAAAATTATATACAGTATGTATTATGTTATCCCAAGTAGTCTCCAAGTAGTGGAATAAACAGACCCATAGCAGAAATGAAAAAAATTAAAATTGCTCTGGTCTTTGTTTTTTTTAGTGTTTCTCACATACTTTTGCAAGTACATGTGAAGCCACACACACACACAAAATTTAATAAATATACAATTATACTGTAATTTAGAGGATTTATATAGCACCAACAGTTTTGCATAGCACTTTACAATGTGATATATGTATATATATTTATTATTATTATTTCAAGTACTTATATAGCGCCGTCAATTTACGCAGCACTTTACATATATATTGTACATTCACATCAGTCCCTAACCCTCAAGGGGTGTACAATCTAAGATCCCTAACTTACATTCATACATACACATACTGGGGACAATTTAGACAGGATCCAATTAACCTACCAGCATGTCTTTGGAGTGTGGGAGGAAACTGGAGTATCCGGAGGAAACCCACGCAGGCACAGGGAGAACAAGCAAACTCCAGGCAGGTGGTGCCGTGGTTGGGATTCGAATCAATGACCATAGTACTACCAGTCGGAAGTGCTAACCATTTAGCAACTGTGCTGCCCATTTGTTTGTTTATTTATTTATTTATTGAGAGAGAAAATTTTATGGCAGCTTACCAATCTTCAGATGTGGTGGCTGAACTGGAAGCATAAAACAGCATCATAATAATAATAATAATAATAATAATAATAATAATAATAATAATAATAATAATAATAAAACAGTGTTTTTTCCTTCTATAAACTACTAGATAGATTAGATTGTACACCCCTTGAGGGTTAGGGACTGATGTGAATGTACAATATATATGTAAAGTGCTGCGTAAATTGACGGCGCTATATAAGTACCTGAAATTCAATTAAATTAATTAGTCACTCCTCCCCCATGTAATTGACTTGAACAACAGCAGGCATGTTTGAAGTCTAGCCTGGGTGATGACCATGGCTCCCTCCATAAACAGTGGAGTAGACATTATCACCCTAGGACAGGAAGCATATTATTTGCAGGATCACCAGGTAAAAATAATGGGTAAAAAAAAAGTCTTGCAAAAAAGAAAACAAATGCAGCCACCAGATCTAAGGACTGATAAGGTGCAATATTACATTCCATGGTTTAGATCAGGGGCGGACTGACCATTTGGAAACTCAGGCACTGCCCGAGGGCCCGGGGTCAGTAGGGGGCCCCATGAGATGCCCCTGGTACCTTTTTCATAGGCTATTTTGAGTTTGGGCAAGGGCACAGGGGCCCCATGATCCCCTATTGCCCGGGGGCCCCATGAGTTGCCAGTCCGCCCCTGGTTAAGATATTTTTTAAAAGTACTGCAACACAACAGACACCCAGACTGTGAAAATCCTCAGTGTGCGTTTGCATCAAATCCAACAAGATCAATTAAAGTGCAGAGGAAGTGCTATCCTTTCTTATTAGAAAGTCAAGCATGGTTTGCAAACAAAGTTTCATGGAAGTACCCCATATTATAAAGTACAGTATATATATATTTAAACTATCAATTTTATACAAATAATGAAAAAGCATAAAATTCAGCTTATAAACGTATTATTTATTAGTTATTACAGGTACTTATATAGCGCAATAATTTTACGCAGCGCTTTACATATATATTGTACATTCACATCAGTCCCTAACCCTCAAGGGGTGTACAATCTAAGGTCCCTAGTAATAATAATAAGCAAACTTATAAGTGACTACCCAAAAAAATATCCAAAAGAATAAATCCAAAAGAATATATATATCCAAAATATATATGAAGTCCCATACACCTCAAGTCCAAAATAAAGTTCACGTATCCAAAATCTTTACAAGTGATCTCTCAATATGTCTTTATCCCCAGATCAGATTGGTGATATATTCCAGAAAGTCTTCAAGTGCCTCAAAAGAAAAAACTCAACATAGTGTGTTACCCTAAAAAATATATTGAAGTTACTAACTCAATTTATACCCTTGAGATCTCACGATTGCTGTGACACTCTTAGTTTTATATTTTGCATGTTACACGTGTGGCACAAAATATATATATATTTTTTAGGGTAACACACTATGTTGAGTTTTTTCTTTTGAGGCACTTGAAGACTTTCTGGAATATATCACCAATCTGATCTGGGGATAAAGACATATTGAGAGATCACTTGTAAAGATTTTGGATACGTGAACTTTATTTTGGACTTGAGGTGTATGGGACTTCATATATATTTTGGATATATATATTCTTTTGGATTTATTCTTTTGGATATTTTTTTGGGTAGTCACTTATAAGTTTGCTTATTATTATTACTATGTTTGTACTTCAGGGGAAGGAATGTTAAGCAATTTATTGGGATTTTGGTAGAGGAAGGAAGTGCTATTTATTTTGTATTAATCTAAGGTCCCTAACTCACATTCATACATACACATATAAGGGCCAATTTAGACAGGAACCAATTAACCTCCCAGCATGTCTTTGGAAAGTGGGAGGAAACTGGAGAACCCGGAGGAAACCCACGCAGGCACAGGGAGAACATGCAAACTCCAGGCAGGTGGAGCTGTGGTTGGGATAAATAAACCTATGAATAAAATGAATACATTATTATTATTATTTTTAAATAAATAATAAATGCAATTTTAAATAAATAATAAATGCAATTTTTTAAACAAAGTTTTTGTTTTTAGGGTCACTATCTTCGATTTTCAATTCAGAGAGCAGAACTTTGATCCCAGTAATAAGCTCTCCAAGTACAGCAGAAGTGGAAGAAATATTAGAGAAAAGCTCTGTGTGCAGCTCTATGGAAGGACGCCCATGTGTTAACAAAGGTAGGTATGACTTTGTGCTGCTTCTTCCTGGTAATTGCTCACATAGGAAGTCTATGCCTGGCTGTATTGCTGTATGTGAGGGGTGGGGCTTAGGAGATTCCTTAATTTTGGAAAAACGGATGAGATCTGCATTTTATTACCATTAAATCAGTATAAAAATATGTAAATGTAATTTTTACAGGTAACAACACATTTTCAGATGACACAAAGAACCTCATACCAGCACAGCAGAAGACAATTCCTTTAAGTCTGGTTGGAAGCGTGGAGGAAATTTCTGTTAAAGAACCTGGTAATGATGGGGGGCCGCACCTAGGGGTGTATTGATAAAAAAATTGCAGAATAATTCATCCAGTGATACTGCATTTACATTTGTTTTGTGTGAACGGAGGGGGGGGGCAAAAACTACTAACAGGCAGGGCTTTTTTTTTTTCAGAGAATAGGTGCAGAAACTACTCAAATATCCATTATAATAGCAATATCAGATAGAGATTTACACAAAAATGCATCTTACATAAGCCAATCTGTTTATCCGGTTACCTAAACTTTAACCACTCGCCCTCCAGCGGATTCCCCCCCCCCTTCCTGACCAGGACATTTTTCGCGATATGGCGCTGCTTTAATTTAACTGATAATTGCGCGGTCATGCAACTGCAATGCTGCACCCAAATTAAATTTATGTTATTTTTTTCCCACAAATGGAGCTTTCTTTTGGTGGTATTTGATGACCTGTGGCATTTTTATTTTTTGTGCTATAAACAAAAAAAGACCAACAATTTTGAAAAAAAAAACCCCCAATATTTTTGACTTTTTGCTATAAAACATGTCCAGTAAAAAAAATTTTAAATCAAATTTTGTCATAAATTTAGAACAAAATGTATTCTGCGACATGTCTTTGCTAAAACAATCCCAATACATGTAAATTAGTTGGTTTACATAAAAGTTTTAGCGTCTATAAATGGCGGTATAGATACTGGGACTTTTTTTTTTATGCTAGTAATGGCAGCGAACAGCGGCTTATAGCGGGACTGCGGCGGGCATTCTGACACTGGAGGCGGAACTCACTAACTGCCACTGACATCCCCAGTGACACCAATACAGTGATCAGTGCTAATAAAAATCACTGACACTGTACTAATGACACTGGGCAGGAAGGGGTTAACATCTGGGGCAATCAAAGGGTTAACTGTGTGCTGTAATACTGTGTGTGCTGTGTGTGTTTTACTAGAGAAACATGCTGCTGTGCAGAGAAATACACAGCAGCATGATAGAGACCTATCTTGTTTACACAAAGGTCTCTCCCCTGTCACTGTTTCTCGGCGATGGCTGGGTGCCGGCGGGGAATCTCCAGCTGGGACCCAATGATCGACATCTGTGGCCGCCAATGGCTCGGGTAGGATGGTGCGAGCATTCCCTACTCAGAAATGCCAAATCACACACACACACACACACACATATATGTGTGTGTATATATATATATGTGTGTGTGTGTATATATATACAGTATATATATATATATATATATATATATATATATATATATACGTGATTTTGTGCAGCCCTGCCACCCTGTCGCCCCCAAACGTATATCACAGAACTCCGACCTCACTTTCCAAAAGGGGGATTAAAGGTCAGCCCACAAAACAGTGGCAGGACCATGGGAGGTGTCAACTATAAAGGAGGATCATAGATCAAATGTAGCAAAGAGTCACTCATATCCTGCTTGTCTAAACATGGTCCCCAAATTTTGGCAAATTTGTCTGGGCACCCTCTAGCATCATAGGTCAACTTGTATAGTGGAAGATGTTGATTGATAAGGTGACACCATAGACTAATATGTAATGGTTCAGACTGTATCCAATATGATACAATTATTTTTCTAGCATAGTAAAGCAATAATCGTAAGAACAATTTAGTCTTGGAGGGAAGCTCAACATCATCAAACACCCCCAAAAGACACCATTTAGGATTACATATATTAGGGAGCTCTAAGATTTCCGAGATGAAAGCAGTGACCGCTGACCAGAACAGTGTGACCTTGTTACAAGACCATACCATAGGAGGGAAGTCTCCCTGTTCTATTTCACACTTATGACAAGTGGGGTTGGTACGTTTATGCATTAAAAATAGCCTTTTAGTGGTATAATGCTGCATTAAATATGCTGCGGCTGCAACACGCAGCATCAGAGCAGCGGCACGTGAACACCCTCCTCTGGGTGTATTGAAGACTTTAAGAGGCGGTCTGAGGGGAGGGCAGTTAAACCTTGGCTCAAAAAGAGGCCTAAATGTTATGAATGAATGTTATCTGTGGCTTTTTAAACATAATGCAAATGATCTCAATTATTAAGTGTTAATATATATAAAACATAAAATAATATAGGTGTATGTGAAGATCAGCTATGTATGGAATCTGTGCATATGTTTTCTTTCAGATAAAGCAAGGCAGGAGATAAATATCTGTATTGCTGTATTATACATCTGCATCTTCATTTTCCTCATCTTCCTTTGTGCAAGGTAAGGAACATATAAAGTTGCTTTAAAATAAAACATTGCTGTTTACAAGTATATTACATACCCCAGGGCTTGCAAAATTTGCTCTCTCGACGATCATGGCAACACCGCACCACATTTTACGCGGCATTGAAAATAATGGCACCTGAACCTGCGTTTTACGATCACAGCGATTCTGCTGCGATCCCAAAATGCCCAGGTGTGAATGGAGCTGTCCTGGTTCACACATATGGGATTCTGGATTCATTTTGAAACTCACAGATTCGCATGATAGGCTAGATATTTCGTGTTCCTATTGAAGTGGTTCACACAGATGTGGTCCACACGCATTATGTTTTGAGTGCCATTATTAAGGGCATGTGGAGATAAGTGTTTTGCTATTGACAGGAGTTTTTGCATTGAAGTTTATTGGGAGGTGTTTGCGCACTGGGGTCTATTGGGAGGCATTTGCGCACTATAGTTTATGGGAAGCGTTTTCCCATTGAAGTCTATGGGAGGCGGTTTTTCCATTGAAGTCTATGGGACGCGATTTCCCATTCAAGTCTATGGGGCGTGATTTCTCATTCAAGTCTATGGGGCGCGATTTCCCATTCAAGTCTATGGGGCGCAATTTCCCATTCAAGTCTATGGGACGCAATTTCCCATTCAAGTCTATGGGGCGCAATTTCCCATTCAAGTCTATGGGACGCAATTTCCCATTCAAGTCCATGAGGAGCGATTTCCCATTCAAGTCTATGGGGCACAATTTCCCACTCAAATCTATTGGAGGTAATTTTTGAACTCAAGTGCCAGGACACAATTTCTACTTGCCATGGTGACGTTGCGCCTGGGATTTGTTGCGCCCTGATATACCCTATTTTAGACCACATGAGGTCATCAGCGCTTCTCTATGCACGTGGGGTCGAAAATGCACAAACCAGAACATGTCCGAAAGCTCCATGAGCTACATTGCCGTGTTTGTCGTGCGGAGGGCAGCCTATTGAAATTGGTTGGGCTGCCCTATGCGTGTCATACGAAAAATGCACAAAAAAAGAAAACATGCATTTGACATCTATGTAAATGGAACCTTACAGCCCAGCAAAACAACAAAGTCTATGAATGCCGGTCATAAGGCTATACTGATATTATTAACCATGACTATTTATTGTAGGTTCTGGACAAGTGCCTTCATCCCCAGTCTCTTTGCTCTGCTGTTGAGTTTTGCATGTAAGTACAAAAGTAACAAAAGTTTTATTACAAGTTCTAACCTTTCTTGCAATCAAAAATTGAAAAGGGTCCCTTTGGTTTATTTTATATAATGGAATGTACATGGGGAGATGCTGAAAAGCATATAAGTTGATGTGAACACTCAGAATTTCCAACTAGACTGGAATAGTCAAGCATTATGGTCAGAAGATCACACTGTTTTAGCACCCAAGACATAGAAGGCCCCATGTACACCGGGCATTGGAAGTACCAGTTCATGGAGTGCCGTTGTTCAGCCACAAGTGGAGGGCCCAGATGCACCATCCAGCCCCACTGTCCACAGCCTATCAAACTTTATGAGAGGCTCACAGCTACTGCATCTGGACAGGGCTGGATGGTACAGTCAGTACCGGAGCCCCATTGTCAGGAATGGACTGGCCAGCAATGGTGGGACTCACCTGCTTTATGAGCTGCTGTAAGGGACCGCCTGGCGGTACCACTAGCACTCCACTGAGTAGGCGTCCCCAGCGCACGGAGTCTAAGTCCCAGGTTGCTTGTTCACCAGGGCCCCTGATGGTGGGGATGGACTTGGAGCCCCCTGAGACCAGGTCGTGGCTACTGGGTGCGTCCGTCAGTGGTAGTGGTATGCGCCAAGGGCTCCCACGGGGAAGAGTCTGATATGAGGAGGTCAGCAGACCCCACTGCACGGGATGGATGGATGGATGGATGAGCAAGGTCAGACGGGCCGGGTCGGTAACAGAGAGGACGGCAAGGTACAAGGCAGCGGGCATAGAATAGTCGGGTCACACGCCAGGTCAGCAACAGCAGGTCAAATCCAATAGGGGGCATTCAGGAGAGAGGTCAGGCAAAGCAAGGGTCTGGGCAGGAGAAATACAGCAAGGTCAGGTACAATCCGGGTCAGCAACTACAATTCACAGGTTCACGGGTACAGGATACAGGTAAGACCAGAAGGCACTGAATGACAGCTCAGGGTCGTTTAAATATCCCGCCCTGCGCTGCCATTGGTGCCCAGCGGGCGGCCGCGGCTTCTACTGCGCATGCGCGAACTCGAACGCCGCGGCCGGCCCGGACCCAGTGCTCGAGTCCCTGCGCCGGGCGGCATACTGCGCCTGCGCCGGGACCATCGCGGAGGGGATCGAGGGGATCCCTGACATTGCCCCCCCCCCTACGGGCAACCTCCGGATGCCCACCCGATCTCTCCACCACGGGTGATCGCGAAAGAACCTCCGGACAAGTCTAGGTGCATGGACATTCTGGGCTGGTTCCCAGGAATTGTCCTCAGGGCCATAGCCCTTCCATTTGATTAGGAATTGGGCCTGGCCCCCCCTCCTTCGGCACTTCAGGATTGATTCCACCTCAAATTCCTCCTCACCCTCGACCGTTATGGCTTCCGGGGGTCTAGATTCTCGGTCAGGGAAGGCATCTGGGATTACTGGCTTCAGCAGAGACACATGGAAGACTGGGTGGATTTTGAGTGTGTCAGGAAGGACGAGTTCGTAGGCCGCTTCGTTGACCATCCGTTTAATGCAGAAGGGGCCTATAAACTTGGGTCCCAATTTCTTCGACGGACAAAGCATCTTTAAATTGGACGTCGCTAGCCAAACCTTCTCCCCAGGCCGCAACACAAGATCTCCCCTCCGTTTCCTGTTGAATGCCTTCCTGTAGTCTTCCTGGGCCCGACTAATGGCCTCTTGAAGCTTCTTATTGTTCGTGGAGAAAAACGTTACTACGTCTTGCGATGCTGGTACTGGGCATTCCGGGACCAAATCCGGGAGGAAGACAGGGTGAAACCCATAGTTGGCAAAGAACGGGGACTGGCCCGTCGCTGAGTGACGGGCATTGTTGTATGCGAATTCCGCTAGGGGGAGAAGTGGCATCCAGTCATCTTGAGTAAATGACATGTAGCATCTCAAGTATTGCTCCAGGGTCTGATTGGTCCTTTCGGTTTGACCGTTAGTTTGAGGGTGGAATGCAGAGGAAAGGGACAATTTGATGTCCAGGGCTTTGCACAGTGCCCTCCAAAATCTCGACGTGAACTGGACCCCTCGGTCTGAGACAATGTCTTCGGGGACCCCATGCAGCCTTACTACCTCACGAATGAAAACTCGCGCAGTCTCGGCTGCCGAGGGGGTTTTCTTCAACGGGATGAAGTGGGCCATCTTGGACAAGTGGTCTACGACCACCAGGATTGCCGTGTGGTCTAGTGATGGCGGAAGCTCGACTATAAAGTCTAACGATATCTTTTGCCAAGGCCGTTCAGGAATCGGTAAGGGTCGCAGCAGACCCCAAACTTTGTTTCTGGAAGGCTTATTCTTTTGGCAGGTGATACAGGACCTTACATAGCCCTTACAATCTTTAGCCATGTCCGGCCACCAGAAGGAGCGTCAGAGAAGTTCCAGGGTCTTTTCTGGGCCAAAGTGCCCCGCCATCGGGTGGTCATGGCAATGGCCCAAGACCAGGGTTCGGGCTACCTCCGGCACCACAATCCGATCTTCCCTCCATAGGAGTCCCCCCTTGTTCTGGAGGAGCCCTCCGGCTGAGGTAGAGACGGTTGTGGATGCCTCCATTATCTTGGAACGAAGGTCCGACTGAAGGGCCAAGAAGTTTCCCGAGGACAAGATGGTGTCGGGTACTGGGGTCTCCTTGGCGTCCTCGTACATACGTGATAACGCATCTGGCTTAGTGTTCTTTGATCCAGGCCGGTACGTAATGTGGAAGTTGAATCTAGAAAAGAATAGTGCCCATCTTGCCTGTCGCGGGCGTAAACGCTTGGCGGTTCTCAGATATTCTAGGTTTTTGTGATCAGTAAAAATTAAGATGGGGTGCACAGCACCTTCCAGCAGGTACCTCCATTCCTCTAATTCCGTTTTGATCGCCAGTAGCTCTCGATCACCGATATCATAATTCTTCTCTGCTGGGGTAAGCTTCCGTGAGAAGAAAGCTACAGGATGGAGCAATTCCTTGGTGCCCTTCCGCTGGGAGAGAATGGAACCTACCGCATTCTCCGATGCATCCACTTCCAGGATGTAGGGCAGGGCGGCGTCTGGGTGACCCAAAATGGGTGCCGAGGTGAACAACTTCTTCAAGGCTTCAAAAGCTTTCTGAGCTTCAGGTGTCCATCTGAACCGGGTTCCCAGCTTGGTTAGCTGAGTAATGGGGGAGACCAGACCCGAGAAGTTCTTGATGAACTTTCGGTAAAAATTTGCAAAACCAATAAACCGTTGGACGCCTTTCCTGTCCGTGGGTTGAGGCCAATCCAGTATTGCAGCGACTTTCTGGGGATCCATCGCGACCCCCGCGGTGGAGATGATCAGGCCCAAGAAAGTAATGCTGGATTGTTCGAAACAACATTTCTCTGCCTTGGCGTACAACCCATGCTGCCGCAATCGCCCCAATACCCTCGCTACATGTATTCTGTGTTCCCCCAAGGAAGGGGAGAAAATCAAAATGTCGTCTAGATAGACGATAACAAAGACATCCAGGAAGTCCCTAAAAATGTCATTCACAAAGTGTTGAAACGTGGCCGGAGCATTACACAACCCGAACGGCATGACCAAATATTCAAAATGGCCGAAGCGGGTGCGGAAGGCCGTCTTCCACTCGTCCCCCTCCCTTATGCGAACCAAGTTGTATGCTCCCCTCAAATCCAGCTTTGTAAAAACCACTGCTGTTTTTAAACTTTGGAATAATTCTGGTACTAACGGCAGTGGGTAACGGTTCTTTATCGTGACCCTGTTCAACTCCCTGTAATCGATACACGGCCTCAAGGTTTTGTCCTTTTTTTCAACAAAGAAAATTCCCGCCCCCGCCGGTGAAGTGGAGGGGCGGATGAACCCCTTCTGGAGGCTGTCCTCGATATATTCCTTCAGGGCTCCCAATTCGAGCTCTGAAAGGGGGAAGATTCGCCCAAAAGGAATTTCTGAACCGGGTAACAGGTCAACGGGACAGTCATAAGGGCGGTGGGGGGGTAGAGTATCAGCTCCCCGCTTGCTGAACACATCTAGAAACTCATGGTAGGCTGCCGGGATTACCTGTTTTAATTCAGCTTCCCCCTCAGAGCACAGGAGGATTTGGGGGACCCCCGGGCCCGAAGTGCAGCAGTATACCCGACAGTATGGAGAAGGGAACGAAATTACTCCGGTCTCCCAGTCAATTTGGGGGTTATGGGCCCGTAACCATGGGAGCCCCAAAATGACTGGGAAGAGGGGTGAAGCTATAGCATCCAGGCGGAGCAGTTCCTGGTGCTGGCCGGCAATGACAGTGGCGATGGAGGGGGTTTCCTGGTTCACCACCCCTGATTTTATCCGGGAACCGTCAGCCAAATAAATATTGAACCCCTTCTGTTTCAATTGGAGAGGAATACCCTGCTGGTGAGCAAAATTAATGTCCAGGAAGCAGCTGCATGCCCCCGAATCAACTATGGCTGACACTTCCACGGTCCTTTCCGGAAGCTGAAAGGAAAGGGGCACCACTAAGTATTGGGATGGACTAACATTGCCAATGGACAAGGAAGAAGAGGTGCACTTACTCAGTTTCTGCGGGCAGGATCGTACCATATGACCAGCTTCGCCACAGTAGAGGCACAGGTTCTGGGATCGTCTGCGCTGATGTTCCTCTGGAGATAGTTTAGGCCGCGCCAGGCCGAGTTGCATAGGTTCAGGGATATCTCCAGGTGGCCGGTTCTGGATGTTTGGCCTAGGTGCTTGACTGGGCCCTTGAAATGGCCCCCAGGGATTTCCATGACCCTGGCCGGACCTCTCAAACCTGCGTTCCCGCAGTCTACGGTCAATCTTAATAGTCAGTGCAATTAAGTCCTCTAAAGTCTCAGGCACCTCCACCCGGGCGAGCTCATCTTTCAGGCCTTCTGATAGGCCTATACGGAACTGATGCAGGAGAGCAAACTCGTTCCAACGTGTGTCCCCCATCCAGCGCCTAAATTCAGACGCGTACTCCTCCGCCGCTCGGCGGCCTTGCCGGAGCGTGTACAAAGTAGCTTCAGCAGAAGCTGCCCGCTGTGGGTCATCGTATAGGATGGCCATTGCGTCAAAAAAAAAGTCAACCGAGCTAAGGTGAGGGTCATTTTTTCCCCGCAGTCGGTGGGCCCAGTCTTGGGGTTCACCCTGCAGGAGGGAGATGACGAACCCCACCTTCACGGATTCAGTCACAAAGGTTCGTGGTTGCAACTCAAAATAGAGGAGACAGGACTCACGGAATGACCTGAAGCGTGTGCGGTCCCCGTGAAACCGTTCCGGTAGGGGTACTCGGGGTTCGGCCGCCGGGAGTGGGGCGGATGCCCCAGAAACCGGTACAGGGGCTGCTACGGCCGGGGGTGCGGGGACCGCGGCCTGTGGGGCAGAAACGGATATAGTGCAGGTCTGGAAGTGATTCTCAATCTGCTGACATCTGTCCTGCAGGGCCGATACGGCCTGCGTCAAGTTAGACAGGTGCCTGCAGATCTCCTCAAGCGGCGAGGGCCCTTCTCTAGACTCAGTCATGGCCTTCTGGTACTGTAAGGGACCGCCTGGCGGTACCACTAGCACTCCACTGAGTAGGCGTCCCCAGTGCACGGAGTCTAAGTCCCAGGGTGCTTGTTCACCAGGGCCCCTGATGGTGGGGATGGACTTGGAGCCCCCTGAGACCAGGTCGTGGCTACTGGGTGCGTCCGTCAGTGGTAGTGGTATGCGCCAAGGGCTCCCACGGGGAAGAGTCTGATATGAGGAGGTCAGCAGACCCCACTGCACGGGATGGATGGATGGATGAGCAAGGTCAGACGGGCCGGGTCGGTAACAGAGAGGACGGCAAGGTACAAGGCAGCGGGCATAGAATAGTCGGGTCACACGCCAGGTCAGCAACAGCAGGTCAAATCCAATAGGGGGCATTCAGGAGAGAGGTCAGGCAAAGCAAGGGTCTGGGCAGGAGAAATACAGCAAGGTCAGGTACAATCCGGGTCAGCAACTACAATTCACAGGTTCACGGGTACAGGATACAGGTAAGACCAGAAGGCACTGAATGACAGCTCAGGGTCGTTTAAATATCCCGCCCTGCGCTGCCATTGGTGCCCAGCGGGCGGCCGCGGCTTCTACTGCGCATGCGCGAACTCGAACGCCGCGGCCGGCCCGGACCCAGTGCTCGAGTCCCTGCGCCGGGCGGCATACTGCGCCTGCGCCGGGACCATCGCGGCGGGGATCGAGGGGATCCCTGACAGCTGCAGTACCAGGGCTGGCCAGCGGGTGCTCCCAGCAATCAGAGACTCAACCTTGCAGCCAGTCAAACACCTGGAACTGATTATACTGGTGTATTTAAGGGATGGCCAGACCTGCAGACTCTGCCTTGGTGTGTGTTTCTCCTGGGCCCTGTATCCTGTTCCTGCTCCCTGTTCCTGTCTGATTCGTTGCTGACCCTGCTCTGATCCCTGGCTTTGTCTGACCTTTCTCCTGCTCCTGATCCCTGGCTTGTCTGACCATTCTCCTCTGCCTGACCCTCTGTACCACGCTGCCCGCTACCTGCTGAACCTGGCTTGTGACCCCGACCATTCTCCGCTTGCTCCCCCTGTACCTACCTGCCCGATTGATATTGACCCGGCCTGCCTGACGATGCTTGCTTGTATGTACTGTCATCTGAGGGTGGTTGGTTTGGTTTGTTTGCACTGTGTTATGTTTTAGTATTGCACTGCGTTTATGTTTGTATTGTTAGTGTTAATAAATTATATTGTTTATAAAATATCTGAAGTCTGCGTTTCCCTGCGTCAGTCACATACCTCTGGTCATACCCTGGAGCCCTGACACCCATGTAGGGTGGCTAAATGCCACATGGACCTTAGAAGCCATGGGCTAAATCAGCCATCTGCTGGCTGTTGCGTCACTGATGTCTGTTAGTGACATAGAGACCAGCAGATGGAACAACGGGGCACAGTGGGGAAGCAGAAACTAAACACCTTGGAAAGTGCATCCAATGTGAGGATTCTGCTGGATCGAAGATCCGAGAAATAGGCAGCAGGACAGGTGGGTATTAGTGCTTTTTTCTTTTACATGGTGTTTTTGGATTATGTTTTTGTAGCAACAGTGTGACTTTCATTGTCAGGTACATGTGCAGTAATGTAAACGTAGAGGAAGGAAACTATACAATATACAGTTGCAAGAAAAAGTATGTGAACCCCTTGGGATTACGTGGAGTTTTGCATGAATTGGGCATAAAATGTGCTCTGAACGTCATCTAAGTCACAACAATAGAAGAACACTGTCTGCTGAACATAATACTACACAAACATTAGATGTTGCCATGGTTTAATTGCACATAACATGTAAACATTCGCAGTGCAGGGAGGAAAAAGTATGTGAACCTTTGGACTTAATAACTGGTTGACCCTCCTTTGGCAGCAATAACCTCAACCAAACGTTTCCTGTAGTTGCAGATCAGACCTGCACAACGATCTGGAGTAATTTTGGACCACTCCTCTTCACAAAACTGTTTCAGTGTAGCAATATTCTTGGGATGTCTGGTGTGAATCGCTCTCTTAAGGTCATGCCACAGCATTTCAATCGGGTTGAGGTCAGGACTCTGACTGGGCCACTCCAGAAGGCGTATTCTGTGCTGTTGCAGCCATTGGTTTGTTGAATTACTTGTATGCTTTGGGTCATTGTCCTGTTGCCTCACCCATCCTCTGCAGAGCTTCAGTTGGCGGACAGATGGTCGTACGTTTTCCTGCAAAATGTCTTGATAAACTCTGGAATTCATTTTCCCATCAATGACAACAATCCATCCAGGCCCTGAGGCAGCAAAGCAGCCCCAAACCATGATGCTCCCTCCGCCATGTTTTACAATGGGGATGAGGTTTTGATGTTGGTGTTGTGCCTTTTTTTCTCCACACATAGTGTTGTGTGTTCTTCCCAAACAACTCAATCTTGGTTTCATCTGTCCACAGTATATTTTGCCAGTAGTGCTGTGGAACATCCAGGTGCTCTTTTGCATACTTCAAACGTACTGCAATATTCTTTTTGGACAGCAATGGCTTCCTCCATGGTGTCCTCCCATGTACTCCATTCTTGTTTAATGTTTTCCTTATTGTAGATGTGTCAACAAAAATGTTAGTATGTGCCAGAGATTTCTGTAGGTCTTTAGCTGACACTCTGGGATTCTTCTTTACCTCATGCAGCATTCTGCGCTGTGCTCTTGCAGTCATTTTTACAGGACGACCACGCCTAGGGAGAGTAGCAACAGTGCTAAACTTTCTCCATTTGTAGACAGTCTGTCTTACCGTGGACACATGAACATCAAGGCTTTTGGAGATACTTTTGTAACCCTTTCCAGCTTCATGCAAGTCAGCAATTCTTGATCGTAGGTCTTCTGATAGCTCTTTTCTGCGAGGCATGGTTCACATCAGACAGTGCTTCTTGAAACCAGTAAACCCAAAATAGGTGTGTGTTTTTTAAGGGCAGGACAGCTGTCAGCAACACATCCAATATCATCACACTGATTGGAGTCAAAGTTGGCTCACTCCTGGCTCCAATTATCTCTGGGAGAAGTCATTAAGCTAGGGCTTCACATACTTTTTCCTCCCTGCACTGTGAATGTTTACATGTTATGTGCAATTAAACCATGGCAACATCTAATATTTGTGTAGTATTATGTTCAGCAGACTGTGTTCTTCTATTGTTGTGACTTAGATGCCGTTCAGAGCACATTTTATGCCCAATTCATGCAAAACTCCATGTAATCCCAAGGGGTTCACATACTTTTTCTTGCAACTGTAGTATGTGTTATGGTGGACTCCTGGCATGGGTTCTAAGTGACAGTGGTCTTTATGTGAGATCATGAAGCTTGAGATGGGCCAGAGAGCTTAGTGGTCTGCTTTGCTGCAATTGTCACTCGTATTGCCCCACCAAGAGGTTGAAGAAACGGGAACAGCTACAGTGTGAAGACTGCAGTATAGGACAGTAGGTGATAGAATATTCAGGTACAGGCAGGGTTCTTGGCAGGCAGCAGGCATAAAAGTAGTCAGGTCCAGGCAAGGCTCCTGGCAGGCAGCAGGCAGAAGAGCAGTCGAGTCCAGACAGGGCCTTGGCAGGTGGCAGTCACAAGACTAGTCAGGTTCAGGCAAGGGTTTTGGCACGAGGCAAGATTCGTCAGGTCTAGGCAGGGGTCTTGGTAGGCAGCATTTAGAAGAGTAGTCAAGTCCAAGCAGGGGTCTTGGCAGTCAGCAATCAGAAGAGTAGTCAGGTTCAGGCAGGGGTCTTGGCAGTCAGCATTCAGAAGAGTAGTCAGGTTCAGGCAGGGGTCTTGGCAGGCAGCAGGTAGAAGAGCAGTCAGATTCAGGCAAAGGTTTTGGCAGGCAGCAGGTAGGAAAGTAGTCAAGTCCAGGCAGGGGTCTTGGCAGGTAGCATTCAAAAGAGTACCCCGTCCAGGGAAAGGTCTTGGCAGTTGGCAGGCAGAAGAATAGTCAGGGTTAATCTGGGTCAACAATGGTCAGGCAGTCTGACAGGTAAGTATTGTCGCTCTTGCAACAAGGGGTAGCTGATGAGAAGACACAGTACCCTCCACTTCAAAGGCTGGAGCTTAAATATCCTTTTGGTCAGAGGCAATGCCCTGTGTAGTTTCAGGGAACTTTTGAAGTCCTGCAGCAGTTCTGCGTGTACCATTGGCAGGCATTCTGTGAGTACCATTGGAAGTGCAAACAGGAATTTTGGATGTATCGTAACAATATGCTTCCTGTTAGTCCTAACAAACAAAGGTTCAGCCCAGGGGCAGACTGACAACTCATGGGGTCCCCGGGCAATAGGGGATCATGGGGCCCCTGTGTCCTCATCCACACTCAAACCACACCCAAAAAAGCCTATGACAGGTACCAGGGGCATCTCATGGGGCCCCCTACTGACCCTGGGCCCTCGGGCAGTGCCCGAGTTTCCAAATGGTCAGTCCGCCCCTGGTTCCGGGTGCACACCACTGTGTTTTTTTTTAATTTCAATAAACTTTGTTGACACAGCTGTGTGTCCATTCTTAAATCATTACTCCCACCAAACATGACTCCTCTGATGTAGTTTGCCCTCAGTTAGGGATTTATCAAAGGACTCCTTAGGCCAAATTTGAGGGCAAAATGCGTCAGTGGAGGAGTCATATCCTGGAGGAGTAATTAAGCAAAAATGGCCATTCAGTAATGTCTATAATGTTTTTAGAAACTAAAGAACAAAAATAGTGGTATGTGGTCTGGACTTTTGCTTGCCAAAACTGGGCCTGGCACCTGTGGCCAGTGAACTTGGAAGTTTCCTCCAGCGGAACGGTTTGTCAGAGTTAGGAGCAGGGGCAGACTGACATCTCATGGGGCCCCCGGGCAATAGGGGATCATGGGGCCCCTGTGTCCTCGTCCACACTCAAACCACACCCAAAAAAGCATATGAAAGGTACCAGGGACATCTCATGGGGCCCCCTACTGACCCAGGACCCTCGGGCAGTACCCGAGTTCCCCAATGGTCAGTCCTTCCCTGGTTTGAAGTCATGTGTTAACCTGTGCAAGGCAAATCTTAGAGCTAAGGCTGGCTTCACCCCTATGCTGCCCATTCAAAATAAATATACCCCAACACACCAGACCAGACCAGAACTCATGCACCTGACCCCTTTCAATGCGCCACAACACAAGGTACTGTGTTATCATGCATCGCACTGCACTTGGATTCTAATCAAAATTAATTTCAAAGTACTAATGCATACAACCCCCAATTCCAAAAAAGTTGGGACACTGTGTAAAGTCTACATAAAAACAGAACGCAATGATATGCATCTCATAAACCCAGATTTTATTAATAATAGTAAACAGATCAAATGAACCACGTACTATTTTAATAAAAAAAAAATAAGGTAATTTTGAAATTGATGGCAGCAGAATGTCCCAAAAAAGTTGGGACGAGGCAACAAAAAGCTGGCAAAGTAAATGGTACTAACAAGGAAGAGCTGTAAAAAACATTTTTAGGTTAATTGGCAACAGATCAGTAACGTGATTGGGTATAAAAAGAGCATCTTAGAGAGTCAGAGTGTCTCAGAAGTAAAAATGGGCAGAGGTTCACCAATCTGTGAAAAGCTGCTTCTAAAAATTGGCAAACAATTTTGGAATAATATAAAAATTGCAAAGAATTTCACAACTCTTTTTTAGATATATTGCTGCCATCATTTGCAAAGTTACCTTATTTTATTCTTAAAATAGTATATTTTCTCAGTTTAAACATTGATATTTTTTCAATTTTCTATTGTGAACAAAATATGGGTTTATGAGATTTGCCAACTGGGGCTGTACATGATGCAAAACCATGGCACTGAAGGTCTTAAAGGTCTGAAGCCAGCCTAAAAGTTAGACAAACGTTAACTTTAGAATTTACGTTTGACATTTTATTTCCTGTATAACAGATGTTCTATACCCGGCATCAAGAAGTAGAAGAGGTCCCAAGAAGAACAGAGGGGTAAGTGACTTTAAGACTAGTGTAGCACTACCCCTAGAGAATTGGGTCCCCCTATAGTCCTGCACTGCCAGGCAACACGCATTCCTCACAGACTTGTATCCAGGAGACAGTAACCAGCCCTTGCACTTGGGTTTTTGTAAGTTTTATTAGGGGAATTGAACTTGGATAGGGTAAGGGATGTATGGGATGCCCAAAGGAACTGTAAATGAGGACAACTTCCTGGAACTATGTACAAGACTTTACACAGAAAAAATCTCTTCTTAGAGAGCTTCCAGCTTCTACTGGTGTACCACCCCAGACCCCAGATAATCCTTCTCTATCCAGCTGTCTGAAGGAATCCCTGGACAAGGGGATCCAGTGCCTGCCACTGTAAGTTGAACAGCTCTGGGTAAGGAGCTAATCAGGTTCTCCACCAGAATGCTCCTTTCCTCTTTAACTGTTCCAGGGGTGTAGTATTACTTACTCAGTCCTGTTTCTATGAGCTGGTGGGTTAGTAACTGCTTTCAGGCCTTTTGCTGGGCTAGCTCCTTCCCTGCTGGACAGGTGGTCCTCGCTCTGGGGGCCAATGAGGTCTGAGCTTTCTTCCTCTCCAGCACCATTGCCTGGATGTGGATCCCTTCCCAACTGGGCTCCCTCCCAGGCTCCTGCACCTCAGCCTTTTAACTCCATGTTCCACCCAAACTCTCCTGCTGCTGAGCAGGCTCTATCACAAATAATAGCTGCCCTGGCCTCATGCCAAGCCTCCTGCTTGGGGATTGGCCAGGGTCCCCTAAGTGTGCAGGCCAGCCTCTCCTCATCCCCGCCCACTGCTTCTAGAATCTTATCTAAGATTCTAGAGCAGAGGGAGGTATCAGGGAACTGACTCGCAGAGCCTCTCAGCCCTGATCTGAATTTAACCCTGGTAACTTTTACACCTGGGCTGCTACTCTGCCCTCCTAACTAAAAATTGAACACTAGCTCCCAATTGCTGCCTAAAAAGGTGCTACATTTGGTATGGGTGGTCCCATGTACTGTATAAATGTGCCTAAAAGAAGGTCATATTTTTCTCCTAAAGTGGACTTTCCATGAAAATGGAGGATCCACTTTATTGATAGCCTCGAGCCTCATATAGTGTACAAAATCCCATGAAAAACGTTTTTACATAGTAAAATTACCTACCTCAGCCCTGGCTTCTGGGAGGAAGTCATTCAGCATTATAGAAGCCTCCTAGCAAAGCTGGCCCTCAAAATCCCACAAAAAGGTAATCAGGCAATAGGTTGAGTGCATTCCTGTGGAATTTCAAGTGACGATCGTTCCTGGGAAGCCGGAGACTTCATCTGCTTCCTCCAGAAACGTCTGATGCCGAGACTGAGGTAAGTTTTCTGACACCCAATATTCTGAGATTGTTATGGGAGGAAAGGTTTTAAGTGCCAATGATCACCAATGATGGAGAATGGGATGGAGAGTTTTAACGTGCCATTGACTACCAATGATTGGGTGGGAGCTTGCAAATACCACTGACCATCAGTGATTGTGGGATTGTTTAGGAAGGGAGAGGGTTAAAGTGCCACTGACCACCAATGACTGTGGGATCTCTTTGAAGGGGATTAAAGTATTTTGGGTTTATCCATGACATCTAGCTTTTGCAAACAAAGCATTTTCAGTGCAATGCAATTGCATCCTCCAAGGAACTTTCTTCCATTACATAAAACTTGCACTTGGCTTCAGTGGGTGACTTTTAAATGCTAAGTGCACCTTAACCACCTCACAACCAAAATACTTCTTCATTTTCAAAAAACATAAGTTTCCCTTGGGGTGTCTACTTTTCAAAAAGGGGCCATTTCAGGGGTGTTTGGAGCATCCTGGCATTTTTATTTTATATGTTTTATAACAAAGTAAGGGAAACATGGTGTTCAAGGGCTGTGAGTTTGTGGTCACCGCATAATTTGAGATGTGACTTTGGTGGGCCAACCTGGTTAGTGGGCTCAGGTGTTGGCAGGATCACCCAGCCACTGTCACCAGACTGTGTCCCAAGGACCAGGACTGAAATGTTGGTGGGTATGCAACAACGTAAGATGGAACAATCTAATTGCTGAATAGCTGTCAAATGCTGCTCAGCACTCAGAATATTTTTCTCTACCGAATGGACATTTACAGTTAATATTTTTTTGTCTGTAGGATACTTGAGGATTCTGTATGATGACAGTCTGCAGACACACCAGCAACCCCAGGATTTGAAGAACAATGTTTCACTTTTGTATATACTGTATATGTCTAAAGCAGAGGAGTAAAGCTTGGGATTGATCGCACATGATAGATATGAATGTATTGAAATTTGCACTGATTTATGAATGTATTATTCAGGGGCGGACTGACAACTCATGGGGCCCCCGGGCAATAGGAGATCATGGGGCCCCTGTGTCCTCACCCACACTCAAACCACACCCAAAAAAAGCCTATGAAAGGTACCAGGGGCATCTCATGGGGCCCCCTACTGAACCTGGGCCCTCCGGCAGTGCCTGAGTTCCCAAATGGTCAGTCCGCCCCTGGTATTATTTATGGTATTGATTGTTGATGTCAGGAAGATAAGTGTAGTGACTGTTTACTGCCTTAAGCTTGCACCCCCCCATCCCCAATCAAAATGTAAAGTACTTTAGGTCTGCCTTACACTTAGAATCCCATGATACACTGCAAAGAGAGTGGCTCCACATAGGATGTCGGGGCTCCAAGACATCATAGCACATGAGGAGTGCCAGTATTTGGGTGCTTCTTGGCAACACAGAAACCACTTTGTAACAAAATGTATGTTCAACCACGTTTGGTGTCTGCTTGTAAGCAAAGGAAGCATCCACCCTGTACTAAATCTCCAAATTCCCCATAAGCTATTCTAACCTGAACCCGCCTTGCCCAGCCCACCAGGTGCCTACTTACATCCTCCAACAGGGGGTCCCTATGGAGGTACAGACTTTCTGGTATGGGGCTGGAGGAAGTAATGAATGGATTACATGTGTGGTGACATCACCACCCTACTGTCAGTTGTTCTGCTGATATATTCTACTGTGGTGGAAAATGGGACTTGTAGTATGTTAATTCACAGATCTGTATGACATGGATGTGCAGGTGGAGTCATGAACAGCCACATTTAATTAAAGAAATAGTGAGGAAGTACCTTGCAGTTTAGGGAAATGTATGTATATGAGGCGTGGGTTGAATGGCCGGTTTGAGGGTAAGGGGGTTGAGGAACGCAAATATGCTTCATGTTAAACCCTAATTACATATGGAACATGGTCCTAAGTTTCTCTAAAGCAGTGGTTCTCAACCTTCCTAATGCCGCGACCCTTTAATACAGTTCCTCATGTTGTGGTGACCCCCAACCATAAAATTATTTTCGTTGCTACTTCATAACTGCAGCAGCTCTTCTCATTCCCGCCATACAAGGTGTCACACCTCCCCCATCCCCACCACACAGAGCTGCCAGCTCTCTTCACACACGGCCCGCTCTCACCTCCTGACTGACGCCATCTTGGATCCGCTCTCCCCCCTCTTCCACCCAGTCCCCAGCTAGCCGGCTCCCTGACAGAGGCCACGCCCAATCTGAGGACGTCAAAACTTCTTCACTGGCGCTTCCCGTTGACACGTCACCTCGTCTGGTTGGTCAAGTTCTAGTCCGCCCTCCATTTAGAGCTGGGGATGATGTCGCCGCTCAGCGATGATTGGGGGAGCAGTGCAGACAATGGGCGGGGTGGATGTTGTGGGAGATGATAGGCTGGGGCAGAGGGGTCAGGTCTCATCACTGCTGACTGTTCTCGTACTCGTATGTGGGCGTATCTGCATGGGGGCGGACCCACATGGAGATAGAGGAGCGGTGTCTCGGTTCCTAAGACCATCGGAAATATGTTTTTTCCGATGGTCTTAGGCGACCCCTATGAAAGGGTCGTTCGACCCCCAAAGGGGTCGCGACCCACAGGTTGAGAACCGCTGCTCTAAAGGCTGGTACTCACGGGCTGAATATCAGCCAGTTAAACAGAAATCTGCCCACATTTGGCCAGTGGGTATAGAAGCCTGTCCAACAGAAGCTGGTCAGGATTGGCTTTTATTGAAGGAACATGCTGGAAAACCAACATCCGTTCAGCACCAATGGCTGCAAGCACTGATCAGTGTGTTCTGTCGATGGTAGTCCCTCTGTAAGAACACAATAGCTCAGTGGAGGAGATCGCCACTCTAACATGGTTTAGTTAGCACAGCACCCTCTCAGTTTTTGTTTCTTTCAGCCGCTGATTTGAATGAAAAAACGTCTTGTGTGCAGGGGCGGACTGACAACTCACGAGGCCCCCGGGCAATAGGAGATCATGGGGCCCCTGTGTCCTTGCCCAAACTCAAAAAAGCCTATGAAAAAGGTACCAGGGGCATCTCATGGGGCCCCCTACTGACCCCGGGCCCTCGGGCAGTGCCCGAGGTTCTACATGGTCAGTCCGCCCCTGCTTGTGTGTAGCCAGCAACAGCCTTTCCTGTGCTTAGATTCAAGCCTGTTTATCATTATCTCTCCCAGCCAGGGCCGCTGATAAGGCAGTACAGCCTGCCATTCTGTACCAGGCCCGGACCCCATCAGTTAAAAGGGGGGCCCAGGCACCTTCCCAGCAGGAAGGCCAGCTGTACTATTTTATTGCTGGCACTAATCTTTTTGTGCTTCCCCCTGTAGCGCTTCTGGCTTCTCCTCCTCCCCTCCCACCAGTTGCTCTGCAGGGGAATAGGTTCTGCGCACCCACCCCCCTGCTGTCTGTGCACCCCCCCTCCTGTGTGCCCCTTTTCCCCGCAGCGCTTTTGGCTTCCCTCCTCTCCTCTCCGGCTGGAAGCTGCTGCGGGTACACAGGGGGATCCTTTCAAGATGGAGAGCAGCCCCGGCAAGTAGGCTGTACAGGGCCACGTGATTTCTAACAGCAGCCCTGCTCCCAGCTAATGGTCTGTGGTCTCTCACAGTCCTGTAATCAGGGCCGTGGATAAGGGGGTACCACCTGTCCTCCTGTATGGGGCCTAGGCCAGCAGGGGGGCCCAGGCAGCTGAGTGAATCAAATGTGAGCAGGGAGAGTGATCGGTATGGTGGGGGGGGCAATTACTGGAACCTATCCCCTGTATGGTTCTCTCTGCAGCAACTTGAAGGCTGGCTTCTTCTACTCTCCCTCCGGCTTTCAGCTGCTGCAGAGGGAGCCATACAGGAGATCGATTCCAGTAATTGCCCTTGGCGCACCCATCACCCTTCTTGTGCACCATTCCCCCAGGCCCCCCTGTGTGCCCCCACCCCTGCAGTGCTGCCGGCTTCCCTCATCTCCTTCCCACGGGCAGCTGCAGTCATGCAATAGGATCCTTAGGATGGAAAATGGGGGAAAGGTCCGGTAAATATGTCACATTTACCAGCCCCTTTCTTTACTGAATGAACACAATGAGTGATCAATACCAATCACTCATTGTGTTCATTTATAACTTAAGCATAGTAAACTATTTTGTTTTTTTTGAGGGGTGCCCTGCCAGGTTGGCTGTATGGGGCCCCATGGTTTCTAACAGCAGCCCTGCCTGTAATTATTGACTGGGTGGAGACACCTATAGCTTTTACTTCAGTATGTGAAAGCAGGACAGGCACCTATGAAAGGCTGCAGAAAATATTACCAAATGAACCCTGCTGTTTGATGCACTTTATTTGTAATTATAGCTTTATTTGCTTAAAGTAAACCTGTCATTGAAGACGTACAGGATTTCTGTCATTTCTGCCCTTCTCAATATCCTAGTAGCCTGTTATTTTGCCCCACTGGCTTTGATACTTTTGAGTCCGTGACCCGAAACAAATCTGCAGATCAGGAAGGTCAAGCCTTAAATTTATATGTATGATTCTTCTGAGTCACTGATTGGAAGTTATTGAAGAAAGGAGGTCAGCATTACGGCCAGGCAAATAGCATTTTCAGAGGGAGAGGTCAGTAATGGAAATGACAGATTTCCTTTAGCAATATAAACATGACAAGCTGGGACTTCTAGCACTTACGTTTTGTTTGTCAATATTATGGCATAAGCTATTATTATTCTTTAACCACTTGCCCTCCTGAGGATTTACCCCCCTTAATGACCAGGCCTCTTTTTGCTACTCGGCGCTGCACTAATTCAAATGATAATTGCGCGGTCATGCAATGCTGCTTCCAAACGAAATTTATGTCCTTTTTTCACACAAATAGAGCTTTCTTTCGGTGGTATTTGATCACCTGTGCGCTTTTTATTTTTCTCGCTATAAACAAAAAAAGACCAAAAATTTTGAAGAAAAACGATGATTTTTACTTTCAGCTATAAAAAATATATAGTAAACTCAAAGTTGGTTATAAATTTAGGCCAAAATGTATTCTGCTCCATGTTATTGGTAAAAAAAATCCCAATAAGTGTATATTGATTGCTTTGTGTGAAAGTTATAGCGTCTACAAACTATGGTATAGATACTGCAATTTACAACATTTTTCTGCTATACAGCGCTGCGCTAGTTTAACAGACAATTGCGCGGTCATGCAATAAGGTACATAAATGAAATTTACATAGTTTTTTTTCCCACAAATTGAGCTTTCTTTCGGTGGTATTTGATCGCCTATGCATTTTTTATATTTTTTGCGCTATAAAAAAAAAGGCTGACAATTTTGAGGAAAAAAAACTATATTTTGGACTTTTTCCTATAAAACATGTCCAGTAAAAAAAAATTTAAAAAACAAATTTAGTCATAAATTTCTGCCAAAATGCATTCTGCGACATGTCTTTGCTACAAAAACCCCAATACGTGTAAATTAATTGGTTTACGTGAAAGTTATAGCGTTTACAAATGGCGGGAAAGATACTGGGATTTTTAATTTTTTTTTATACTAATAATGGCGGCGATCAGCGACTTATGGCGGCGATCAGTAACTTATGGTGGGACTGCGGCGGACATTCTGACACTGGGGGGGAACTGACTTGGGGTCACTGACATCAATACAGTGATCAGTGCGAAAAAAAAACACTGACACTGTACTTATGGCACTGGGGAGGAAGGGGTTAACTTTATTATTCAGTGAAAGGGTTAACTGTGTGAGCGGAGTGTTTTACTAGGGGGTGGGGGTGTGTACTGCAGGGAACACCGCTGATCGGGAGAGAGAAACTCTTCTGTCCCGATTAGCATGTTCTGCAGCTGTCAGGGAACTGACAGAAAGCACAGCTACTGCAGCTGTGCTCTCTGTCACTGATTGCCGCTAATCGCTGGGACATAGCCGGTAACAACCGGCTGTGACCCGGCGACTGATATCCGTGGCCGTGATCGGCGGGACAGGTAGGGCAGCGGCACGCCTCGCACGCGCCCCCTACCTGTTTTAAAAACACACGTTTTAAAACGTGGATTTGCCCAGCCGTGCCGCCCTGCCGCTGTATTTCTACAGTGGCTGGGCGGCATGTGGCTAAAGGCCTTTTCCACCCAAAAATAATGTTTGAGTTTCGGTTGGGTACTGGTGCTTTAAATGAGCTCCTGGCTCCTTATATCTCCTGGATGCTTCAATGGTGAGACTTCATGAGTTCATCCCACAACGACAACCCAAGGCCATAGTGGAGATGTCACTTTTCCACAATATTTTATATATCATGATCAGACTGACAACTCATGGGGTCCTCGGGCAATAGGGGATCATGGGGCCCCTGTGTCCTTGCCCAAACTCAAAATAGCCTATGAAAAAGGTACCAGGGGTATCTCATGGGGCCCCCTACTGACCCCGGGCCCTTGGGCTGTGCCCGAGTTTCCAAATGGTCAGTCCGCCCCTGATCATGATGAATCCTTCAGAGGAGCCTTTGTTAGGTGGAACTGATAATTGTGGTGCGGATATATCAACCACTCAAGCTACTGGGAGGTACAAGAAGCCAGCATGCGATTTAACATCCCGACAATCATGCAAAACTGATTTTTTTGGAATTTAAGCAGAGATTCAGCTAAAATGAACAACTGTGCTATGTTCTCTCATTCTCACAAATGTAATAATTTTTATGCACCTTCATTTTAATACATTGGTCCTCAAGGACATCATTGAATTTAAGGATAGGATTTGTATTTCCTCTAGTAACCATGAACAAAATAGACTGATCGGTTGTTCTGGGTAATATGAACTTTTTATTATTTAAGTCCTTTATGTTTTAAAAATGGCACATACTAGAATGGTGCTGCTGCATTTACTGTCCTACCTTTTAGAATTCATTTCTTATGTATTCCTTTGTAAAGATAGTATATGGAGATTGTGAGGAATTATTTCAGCACAGTGGCGTCCCGAGGCAGGTGTAGGGGGTGCGGGTCTTACTGGGTGACACCGGACCCGCTCCACAAACAGGTAAGTTGAAAAGCAAGCCGACGATCCCCGGCAGGATGGATCCAATCCATCCTGCGGGGATCGTCGGCTTTCTTTACATCTCACCTTTTCTTGGATAGGGTCTGGTGTCACCCCATATAGGTTGCATGCCTACGATCCTGCGGGGAAAGGTAGAGTAGAATGGGCAGACTGGTTCGAGATGATAGAAAGGCAACAGTAACTCATGTCACTATGGACCAAAATCTCTGAGGAATGTTTGCCATGAAGAATGAAGACAGTTCTGAACAGGGGCAGACTGACAACTCATGGTGCCCCGGGCAATAGGGGATCATGGGGCCCCTATGTCCTTGCCCAAACTCAAATAAAGCCTATGAAAAAGGTACCAGGGGCATCTCATGGGGCCCCCTACTGACCCCGGGCCCTCGGGCAGTGCCCGAGTTTCCAAATGGTCAGTCGGCCCCTGGTTCTGAAGGCAAAAGGGGTCCAACCCGGTACTAGTAAGGTGTACCTAATAAAGTGGTCAATGAGTATAGAGAGTTTGATTTTGGTTTCTTAGGCCAACGGTCTACTTCTTCAGGAGGTGAGGAGGTTGATGCCTTCTGAAGCAGTATACCGTTACTTATGGTTAAGATATTTGTAGAGTTTTAATTCCTATCACACCTGCCTATGTGATGATTTGGTCAATATCTGATTGGGTCCCACACAGGGGCGGACTGACCATTTGGAAACTCGGGCACTGCCCGAGGGCCCGGGGTCAATAGGGGGCCCCATGAGATGCCCCTGGTACCTTTTTCATAGGCTTTTTTGAGTTTGGGCAAAGACACAGGGGCCCCATGATCCCCTATTGCCCGGGGGCCCCATGAGTTGTCAGTCCGCCCCTGGTCCCACATCTGGCAATGACAGCCAGTGAAGACAGAGGGGCGGGGCCAAGCCACACCTCTGTGTGTCTTATGGATGCATAGAGTAGGACTCGGGGGTGAGCATAACCAGTGCCCCCCTAGCAAGCGGCTTGCTCTTTGTGGCATATGTCAGGGGGGAGGAGCCAGGAGCGCCAGCAGGGGACCTAAGAAGAGGAGGATTGGGGCTGCTCTGTGCAAAACCATTGCAAAGAGCAGGTACGTATGACATTTGTTATAAAAAAAAAACAATAAATAAACAAAACTTTGAATATCACGTTAAGCAACATTTATTCATTCAGATTGGTATGAGTCCTGCATGATACATAAGGTTCTGATTGAACAATTAGGGTGGAATGGTTCAGGGTACAGATCAATTTAAAGTGGAACTTTAGCCAAAAAATAAAAAAAAAAGGGTGAATAGGAAAGAATTTTAATGCAGAAGGGAAATGCTGTCTCTTCTGCATTCAAGTTGCCTACCTGCTTGTCTGTCCCTGTACAGTGAGGCGTGCAGGCGCAGCTCACTGCAGAAACTCGGCCATGTTGAATCTGACTGAACTCCCGCACATGCGGGCAGCGAGCTCCTGGAGGCCGCATCATTGGATCCAAGGTGAATATAGTTCCACTTTAAATTTATTTAGTATTTCTGGACATTCTGTGACATCAGACTGCTCATTTTACTCTTTAATATTATGACAAAGTCTATTTAACATTTCTCCATGAAACTCTCTTCAGACAAGGATCCTGTAAAAAAATATAACTGCTAAAGATAACTTACAATTTCATATTCTCCTTAAAGGCAACATTTAACTTTGGGTAGAGAACTTCTACAATAAAACATGGTACCAATTTAAAGTGATATACTGTATATAAAATGTTTATTTTATTATTCTAAGAAGTTGTACTGTATATAGGGAAGCAGTAATATAATTACATTGCTATCAAATTGCCATATTTTGGAATAGATTTGTAAATGGTCACCAAAGAATTTATTGTTGCACTTTTAAAAAAAAAATGATTAAAGACATATTGTTACTGGTTGTTGTGTCTTTATTTCTGATTCTTGCACAGTGCATTTTACAGCTTGTTTTATTATTACTGTAGTGCTACCCTCTCGAGGGATGCTGAGTTTTTGGGTCCCTGACTAAGCTCTGCACATCTGGGCAACACGCATTTTCTGGCACTCTCATCCAAAGTCAGTAAAACAGTCCTTGAGCTTGGTTTTGTTGTTTTTATTAGGGGTTAACAACTTGGATGGGTCTAGGGGTATATAGGATGCTCAAAGAACTGTACAACTTAGAGGACAAACTTCTCAGAAAAAATGGACAAGAATCAGCAAACAACCTCCTTAAGGAGTCGCCTTTGGTTAACCTCCTCAGACCCCAGATGAAAGTCATCTCATTGACTGGCTGTCCTGAGGGTGTCCCTGAGCAAGGGATTCCGAGACCTACAATGAAGCAGTCCCAGGGGGGATTAGTTGGGTATTGCACCTGACTGCCCTCTCCCTTCTTTGGCCCTGGGGGTGTATAAGTACTTACATTATCCTGTTTCTGTAGTTTAATGGGTTGTACCTGCTTTCAGGACTTGCGCTGGGCTGGCTCCATCCCTGCTGACAGGATGTCTTTTCTAGTAGACTGTGTGACAGTGGAGATCCTTCTGTCCAGCTCCAGCCTGTAGGTAGGCCCCACTCCCAAGCTCCACACTCTAGCACCTTCCTTCACTCCATTTTCCACCCGACACCCCTGCTGTGCAGGCTCTCCCACACTCAAGGGCTATCCCAGCCACCATGCCAGGCCTCCTGTCTGGGGATTGGCCAGGTTCCCTCATACATGCAGATTCAGGCCTCCTCCCCTCCTCTGTCCCTCATCTAGAAAGTGCCAGAGCTTTCAATAAGGGTGGGAGGCAGGGGCGGACTGACCATTTTTAAACTCGGGCACTGTCCGAGGGCCCGGGGTCAGTAGGGGGCCCCATGAGATGCCCCTGGTACCTTTTTCATAGGCTATTTTGAGTTTGGGCAAGGACACAGGGGCCCCATGATCCCCTATTGCCCGGGGACCCCATGAGTTGTCAGTCCACCCCTGGTGGGAGGGCTCCAGAAGCCCTGACCTGTAGAGCCTTCTAGCTTGGCCTGAGCTAACCTCACTGCCTCACACCCAGGCCGACTCATCCCAGGTTTCTAGCAAAAAATGTAGCTGCTGACTTTTAAAAAACAGCCACTCACCTGTCCCACGATCCTGTGGTGTCTTCCCCGCAGCCCATTACACCGGCCGTCCTGTGTTCCAGGCGCCGGCATCTTCAGTGTGGGCTCCTGACTGTGACAGCTTGCGCGAGTTGTGCTGCGCATCCTAAATGGCCCTGTAGTCTTCTGCGACCTGTCACGTGTCCCAGAAGACTACGAGGAGGGAGGGGGGGAGGGCAACTTCCGCTTCTGATCACCTAGGCAATTACAGCGGAAGTGGGAGCGGGTACCCGCTCTCCCAAGCACATAAAATTTTTGAGGCCACCCCACCGCCACGTATATGTCAACTGCGATACACATGGTACATATTGCCGCACACGCCATAATGAGAACAACATTTTTTGGCACCAGACCTCCTCCGTATCGCTAAACTGATGACCTAGAGGGGGCTTTTAAAGTGTCGCCTATAGAAAATATAGGGTACTGAAGTTTGTCACCAATTCACGGACGCACACAAATTAAAGGTTTGACATGTTGGGTATCTATTTACTTGATAAAACCTCATATTTGACATTTTACTGAGTAATTGGGTAATGTATTGTGTTTGCGTGCCCTAAAATTAACTACAGTGTATTTTGTTACTGAAATTTTACTAGACCTTTGCGGTAATATCATGCAACATAAAAAAATTGCAGCTACCACTATTGTATTCCCTAGGGTGTCTGCTTTCAGAAAATATATCATGTTTTGGGGGTTTATGCAATCTTCAGGCCTAAAATTATTTTTTAAACGGCTCTAGCAGTGAAAAAGTTAATTCTGATTTGTGTCCCTGGAAGGAGCAACATTCCCACCCTGGAAGGATAAATGTTCCCACAATAGAAGGATCAATGTTCCCGCCATGGAAAGATGAATGTTCCCACCATGGAAGGATCAATGTTCCCACCATGGAAAGATCAATGTTCCCACAATGGAAGGATCAATGTTTCCACCATGGAAGGATCAATGTTCCCACCCTGGAAGGATCAATGTTCCCACCATGGAATAATCAATGTTCCCACCATGGAAGGATCAATGTTCCCACCCTGGAAGGATCAATGTTCCCACCATGGAATGATCAATGTTCCCACCATGGAAGGATCAATGTTCCTACCCTGGAAGGGTCAATGTTCCCACCCTGGAAGGATCAATGTTCCCATCCTGGAAGGATCGATGTTCCCACCATGGAAGGGTCAATGTTCCCACCATGGAAGGGTCAATGTTCCCACCATGGAAGGATCAATGTTCCCACAATGGAAGGATCAATTTTTCCACCCTGGAAGGATCAATTTTTCCACCCTGGAAGGATCAATGTTCCTACCATGGAAGGATCAATGTTCCCACCCTGGAAGGATCAATGTTCCCACCATGGAAGGATCAATGTTCCCACCATGGAAGGATCAATGTTCCCACCATGAAATGATCAATGTTCCCACCCTGGAAGGATCAATGTTCCCACCCTGGAAGGAATAATGTTCCCACCATGGAAGGATCAATGTTCCCACCATGGAATGATCAATGTTCCCACCCTGGAAGGATCAATGTTCCCACCCTGGAAGGATCAATGTTCCCACCCTGGAAGGAATAATGTTCCCACCCTGGAAGGATCAATGTTCCCACCATGGAAGGATCAATGTTCCCACCATGGAAGGATCAATGTTCCCACCATGGAAGGATCAATGTTCCCATCCTGGAAGGATCAATGTTCCCACCATGGAAGGATCAATGTTCCCACCATGGAAGGAACAATGTTCCCACCCTGGAAGGATCAATGTTCCCACCCTGGAAGGATCAATGTTCCCACCATGGAAGGATCAATGTTCCCATCCTGGAAGGATCGATGTTCCCACCATGGAAAGATCGATGTTCCCACAATGGAAGGATCGATGTTTCCACCATGGAAGGATCGATGTTCCCACCCTGGAAGGATCAATGTTCCCACCATGGAATGATCAATGTTCCCACCATGGAAGGATCAATGTTCCCACCCTGGAAGGATCAATGTTCCCACCATGGAATGATCAATGTTCCCACCCTGGAAGGGTCAATGTTCCCACCCTGGAAGGATCGATGTTCCCACCATGGAAGGGTCGATGTTCCCACCATGGAAGGGTCGATGTTCCCACCATGGAAGGGTCAATGTTCCCACCATGGAAGGGTCAATGTTCCCACCATGGAAGGGTCAATGTTCCCACCATGGAATGATCAATGTTCCCACAATGGAAGGATCAATTTTTCCACCCTGGAAGGATAAATTTTTCCACCCTGGAAGGATCAATGTTCCTACCATGGAAGGATCAATGTTCCCACCCTGGAAGGATCAATGTTCCCACCATGGAAGGATCAATGTTCCCACCATGGAATGATCAATGTTCCCACCCTGGAAGGATCAATGTTCCCACCCTGGAAGGAATAATGTTCCCACCCTGGAAGGATCAATGTTCCCACCCTGGAAGGATCAATGTTCCCACCATGGAAGGATCAATGTTCCCACCATGGAAGGATCAATGTTCCCACCATGGAAGGATCAATGTTCCCATCCTGGAAGGATCAATGTTCCCACCATGGAAGGATCAATGTTCCCACCATGGAAGGATCAATGTTCCCACCATGCAAGGATCAATGTTCCCACCATGCAAGCATCAATGTTCCCACCATGGAAGGATCAATGTTCCCACCATGGAAGGATCAATGTTCCCACCCTGGAAGGATCAATGTTCCCACCCTGGAAGGATCAATGTTCCCACCCTGGAAGGAATAATGTTCCCACCCTGGAAGGATCAATGTTCCCACCCTGGAAGGATCAATGTTCCCACCCTGGAAGGATCAATGTTCCCACCCTGGAAGGATCAATGTTCCCATCCTAAAGGATCAATGTTCCCACCATGGAAGGATCAATGTTCCCACCATGGAAGGATCAATGTTCCCGCACTGGAAGGATCAATGTTCCCACCATGGAAGGATCAATGTTCCCGCACTGGAAGGATCGATGTTCCCAACCTGGAAGGATCGATGTTCCCACCATGGAATGATCGATGTTCCCACCATGGAATGATCGATGTTCCCACCCTGGAAGGATCAATGTTCCCACCCTGGAAGGATCAATGTTCCCACCCTGGAAGGAATAATGTTCCCACCCTGGAAGGATCAATGTTCCCACCCTGGAAGGATCAATGTTCCCACCATGGAAGGATCAATGTTCCCACCATGGAAGGATCAATGTTCCCACCATGGAAGGATCAATATTCCCATCCTGGAAGGATCAATGTTCCCACCATGGAAGGATCAATGTTCCCACCCTGGAAGGATCAATGTTCCCACCCTGGAAGGATCAATGTTCCCATCCTAAAGGATCAATGTTCCCACCATGGAAGGATCAATGTTCCCACCATGGAAGGATCAATGTTCCCGCACTGGAAGGATCAATGTTCCCACCATGGAAGGATCAATGTTCCCGCACTGGAAGGATCGATGTTCCCAACCTGGAAGGATCGATGTTCCCACCATGGAATGATCGATGTTCCCACCATGGAATGATCGATGTTCCCACCCTGGAAGGATCAATGTTCCCACCCTGGAAGGATCAATGTTCCCACCATGGAAGGATCGATGTTCCCACCCTGGAAGGAGGAATGTGCAGGCACGGAAGGGACCTGGATGTAGTGCTCTCGGGCGCCCTCTGGCTGTCATTGCGGGATCACATTGCGGCTCCTCTGAAGAAGTTTGTCCAGTGTCGGCCGTAGTCGGCTGGTTGTCATGGTGACCGGAGCGGCGTTCAGGAGTGATAGTCGGAGTATCACAGCCATTAAAGGAGCCGGGATCCGCCGCCATGGTGTTCAGTGAGTATTTCTATCAGACATCCTTGTTATGTGTATGGAGAGTTGTGTGTACGGAGATAGGAACCCCCCATCCCTACTGGGTCTACAGGGGGCGCTCTACGACGGGGGGCTGTCCTGGATTCTGAGGCTGCATTACCTGACATCGCCATGGAAACCCCCCTAGAGCGTCCTCTACACCCCAGGAAACATCCTGCACGCCTCCTGAGCACCCCGGTGATCTCAGTACCCTGGGAACCCCATGGGGCAGCCTGGACATCTCCTCTGCGACTTAGTCACTTCCAGAGGAGTCCTGGTCTCTTCCTGAGCACCCTGGACACCCCTGGAGGAACCCTGGACACCCCTGGAGGAACCCCAGACACCTCTCCAGTCACCCTGGCCCTCTCTCAGGGCACACTGGCACTTCCTGAGCACCCTGGACACCCCTGGAGGAACCCTGGACACCCCTGGAGGAACCCCAGACACCTCTCCAGTCACCCTGGCCCTCTCTCGGGCACACTGGCACTTTCTGAGCACCCTGGACACCCCTGGAGGAACCCTGGACACCCCTGGAGGAACCCCAGACACCTCTCCAGTCACCCTGGCCCTCTCTCGGGCACACTGGCACTTTCTGAGCACCCTGGACACCCCTGGAGGAACCCTGGACACCCCTGGAGGAACCCCAGACACCTCTCCAGTCACCCTGGCCCTCTCTCGGGCACACTGGCACTTTCTGAGCACCCTGGACACCCCTGGAGGATCCCTGGATACCCCTAGAGGAACTCTGGACACTTCCTGCGCACCCTGGACACCCCTGGAGGATCCCTGGATACCCCTAGAGGAACTCTGGACACCTCTCCAGTCACCCTGGCCCTCTCTCAGGGCACCCCGGCACTTCCTGAGCACCCTGGACACCCCTAGAGGAACCCTGGACACATCTTCAGTCACCATAGACCTCTCTTAGGGCACCCTAGCTGCTTTCTGAGCACCCTGGACACCCCATGGAGCACACTTGCCATCTACTCAGCACCCTGGCCATTTCATAACCGCCCTGGACACTCCCAGGGGCACCCTGGTCATGTTCTTGGCAGCCTGGCCACTTCCTGAGGCACATTGGTCACCTCCCAAGGTTACTTTCTGAGCATCCTGGTCACTTTGAGGCACCCTAGTGCCTGGGCAGGGTTTCTAGTAATCTTCTGAGACATCCTGGTGACCCCCTGGGACACCCATAGGGGAACTTACCTCTCTAGGCAGTCTAGTCCTCTCCTGGTGCATCCTGGTAATTTTCTGAGCATCCTTGACACCCCAGGGAGAACTCTTTTAGCAGCCTGGTTATCCGTCAAAGCACGAAGATGCCCCTGGGGGTGTTCAGGATGCTCAGAAAGTGACGAGGGTGCCCTGGGAAAAGACTAGGGTGCCTAGAGAGGTGACCAGGGTTCCACTAGCGGTATCCCAAGGGGTGACCAGGATGCCATGGGAGGTGACTAGGGCACCTCAAAGTGACTAGGCTGCCAAGAAGATGGCCTGGGTTCCCCTAGGGATGTCCAGGGTGCTCAGGAAGTGACTAGTACATCCATAGGGTAACCTTGGTCATCTTCTTGGCTGCTTGGTCACTTCAAGGTACCCTAGTCACCTCCCAAGGCATCCTGGTCACCCCCTTTGATGCCTTTAGGAGAACCCTGATCCCCTCTGGAGGCACCCTAGTCCTTTCTCAGGGCTCCCTGGTCACTTTCTGAGCACTATACACCCCAAGGAGTACCCTTGTCACCTTTTCAGCAGCCTGGTCACCTTCCCTTGCATCCTGGTCACCTTCCCTTGCATCCTGGTCACCACCTGAGGCATACTGGTCATACTTACTAGTATGATTAGGGTGCTGTGTAGATGACAAGGGTTCTCAGGAGATAACCAGGGTGTTCAGGATGTTTCCGGAGGAATAGAACACCTCAGGGGATGACCACGATGCCTTGAGGG
This sequence comes from Staurois parvus, assembly GCF_062004578.1. Taxonomy (NCBI): domain Eukaryota; kingdom Metazoa; phylum Chordata; class Amphibia; order Anura; family Ranidae; genus Staurois; species Staurois parvus. The sequence goes on along the minus strand of NW_028318185.1, from coordinate 2,961,679 downwards.
GTGATCAGGCTGCCAAGAAGATGACAAGAGTTTTCCTTGGGTGTCAAGGATGCTCAGAAAGTGACCAGGATGCCTCGGGATGTGGACAAGTTGCTAATAAGATGCCCAGAGTTCCCCTGGGAGTGTGCAGGGTGCTCAGAGAGTGACCAGGGGGCATCTGGAGGTTACCAGGGTGCCAAGAAGATGACCAGGATGCCCTTTTTGGTGTTCAGGGTGCTCAGAATGTGACCAGGACACTCAGAAAGATACGAGGGTGTCCTGGGAGAAGACTAGAGTGCCTAAAGATGTGACCAGGGTTCCACTAGGGGTGTCCCAAGGGGTGACCAGGATGCCTTGGGAGGTGACTGGGGCACGTCAAAGTGACCAGGCTGCCAAGAAGATGACCAAGGTTCCCCTAGGGATGTCTTTTCCCAGGACACCCTTGTCACTTTTGAGTATCCTGAACACCCCTAGGGGCACCTTCTCAGACTGGCCACTTCCTCAGGCATCTTGATCACCTCCAAAGTTCACTTTCTGTGCAACCATAACATCCCAAGGAGCACCCTTGTCATCTTCTCAGCAGCTTGGCCACCTCCCGAAGCATCCTTGTCACTTTTGGAGCACCCAGGACATTCCAAGAAGCACCTTTGTCATCTTCTCAGCAGCCTGGTCACTTCTTGAGACACCCTAGTCACTTTCTGAGCACCTATGAAGCCCCAAGGAGCACCGTTGTAATCATCTCAGCAGCTTGGTCACTTCTTGAAGCAACCTGGTCACCTCCTCAGCACTCTAGTTACCTCTGGAAAGCACCCTGGTCACCTCTCAAGGCACCCTAATCACTTCCTGTGTACACTGAACATCCACAGAGGCACTCTGGTCATCTTCTTAGCATCCTGGTCACATACTGCGTACCCTGGTCATCTTTTCAACAGGTTTGGTCACGTCTTGTGGCACCTGGTCACTTCTTCAGGCATCCTGATCACCTCCCAAGGTACCCTGAACACCCCCAGGTGCAGCCTGGTCATCTTCTCAGCAGCCTGATCAAATCCTGAAGCATTCTGTATGTATACAAATTTCAAAAGAAAGGAATACAGGCAGTGGAAAAAAACTCCACTGCTACCATTGACCATATACAAAAATAATATTTTGATATATATAAAAATATTAAAATAATTATCTCCATACAAACATGACTGTCTGTATGTCTATGTTGTAGGTGAATGCCTATATCCCTCACCAATACAGACACCCTTGCAAACACAAAATTTACAAAGACTGTTGATAAAATAGGCCAACTAGTATAAATCCTCGGATCATACCTCCAAGGGAAGGTCCCACTTTTATACCTATATTGCTGAATAATGAAGGAATTCTTTTGGCAGATATGAATTGTCTATAATGGGAGCTAATACCAGTCCTAAACAAAGAATGATGCAAATGGCACCAGTTAAATCAGTGATTATCAAATGATCAGCTGCTACAACTGACATGTATTGAACTAGAAAGCATTTTTTCTGTCTAACTTGCTACATTGTATCATTCTACTACATGGTGAACTACCCTGAAACATTGTAGTTGACAGATATTGCACAATGTTTCTTCATGCCCTACTACTCAGGGATATTGGATGTATTTACTTGGAGGCACTTTAGCGGACCTTGCTTCCTACATGCGAGTCAATAATGTTGCACTTTGCTCTGCCTAGAATTGAATCTTAAAGTGTAAAATTCACCTTCAGCAACATTTTCCAAAAATCCCTCTATGAAATTACATAACCGAATAGTACATACCAGCTCTCCTCCTGTTTCAAATGCTGCACCTCCTTCAATTACACATGCAGCTGTGTGAAGTCCTTTCCACAAAAACCACTGGCCTCCTCCATCCTGCTGTTTGCTGCTCCAGGCCATTGAAATTGCATTCATGCACAGTGCTCTTTCCTTGCTGAGCTCAGTACCGGCCATTCCAGACCATTCAAACTGTGCATGTGTGCAATGCGCTCTCTTCTTCTCTAGCTGAGCTCAGTAGCGGCCACTCCAGGCCATACAAACTGTGCATGTGTGCAATGCGCTCTCTTCTTCTCTAGCTGAGCTCAGTAGCGGCCACTCCAGGCCATTCAAACTGTGGATGTGTGCAGTGCGCTCCCTTCTTCTCTAGCTGAGTTAATTAGCAGCCACTCCAGGCCATTCAATCATGTGTGTAGTGCGCTCTTTTCTTCTTTATCTGAGCTCAGTAGCGGCCACTCCAGGCCATTCAAACTGTGGCTGTGTGCAGTGTGCTCTCTTCTTCTCTAGCTGAGCTCAGTAGCGGCCTTTCCAGGGCATTCAGACTGTGCATGTGTGCAATGCGCTGTTTTCTTCTCTAGCTGAGCTCAGTAGTCGCCACTCAAGGCTATTGAAAATGCGCATGTGTACAGTGCGCTCTCTTCTCTAGCTGAGCTCAGTAGCAGCCACTCCAGGCCATTTAAACTGTGGATGTGTGCAGTGTGCTCTCTTCTGCTCTAACTGAGCTCAGTAGTGGCCACTCAAGGCTATTCACACTGCGCATGTGTGCAGTGCGCTCTCTTCTTCTCTAGCTGAGCTCAGTAAAGCCATTCCACACCATTCAAACTGTGCATGTGTGCAGTGTGCTCTCTTCTTTGAGCTCAGTAGCAGCCACTCCAGGCCATTCAAACTGTGCATGTGTGCAGTGCGCTCTCTTCTTTGAGCTCAGTAGCAGCCACTCCAGGCCATTCAAACTGTGCATGTGTTAAGTGCCCTCTCTTCTGCTCTAGCTGAGCCCCGTAGTGGCCACTCCAGGCCATTCAAACTGTGCATGTGTGCAGTGCGCTCTCTTCTTTGAGCTCAGTAGCAGCCACTCCAGGCCATTCAAACTGTGCATGTGTTCAGTGCCCTCTCTTCTGCTCTAGCTGAGCCCCGTAGTGGCCACTCCAGGCCATTCAAACTGTGGATGTGTGCAGTGCGCTCTCTTCTGCTCTAGCTGAACTTAGTAGCAGCCATTCCAGGCCATTTAAACTGTGCATGTGTTCAGTGCGCTTTCTTCTTCTTTATTTGAGTTCAGTAGTGGCCATTCCAGGTCATTCAAAGAGCGCATGTGTGCAGTGCGCTCTCTTCTGGGTGGGTGAAGATGGAAGCATCAGGAGAGCCATAACAGCACTGCTCTGGATGGCTCTGTCTGCAGGTAAGTCTGTCATAATGTGCTAGTATGTGGTGCATACTAGTACGCTTTGACTTACATCTACGGGGGACCAGCTTTTTTTTCTTTTTAGGACACGACTTTACTACCGCTTTAACATGCTGATTAAAATTGCTTTCACAAGTACTATTTGTTCATGAGCATTGAGGAGCGCCATATCATATAACTCCTAAAATGTGAGAAATGGCACAGTAACCCCTTAGTCCTATTTCAGGACTGGTATATTCAAAGGTATTGTACACGTTTCAATGTTTTTTTGTTTTTTTAACTAGGTTCTGGTTACATTATGCAGGTGCAACAGGGTGTGTGCGTCTCCACGCATTGCATGTAGGGCAGCCCATTAATTTCAGTTGGCTGCCCTAAATATGACAAATGTGCAAAAAACATCACTGACTCTTATGCAGAATTGTACTGCTCCGAAATGCAGTTAATGGTACTGCCACGTGTCTGTAAAAAAGGGTAGTGCGCTTCTGTGAGTATCAGAGACTGTGAGGAAAGCGCACAATTTGGCATGCATTCCCAACATGTGCAAGTGTGAATATAGCCTTAATATTCAGTATTTATAGTCCCTGTGCTGTTTGTTTGCCTTACCTTGTAACGATGGGCTCACGTGTTGTGTTGTCGCTGCAGATGGTAGTGTCATGGTTAATTGATTCTCCTATGTCCATGTATTCATTCACCTAGTTTGTCCCTACTTGCTAAAAGGCCATATAAACCTCCTGTTCCAGGTCACATGGGGGTTTATTTACTAAAGCTGGAGAGTCCCAAATCAGACTCCCTTCTGCATAGAAACCAATCAGCTTCTAACCTCAGCTTGTTCAATGAAGCTTTGGCAATGAAACCCGGAAGCTGATTGGTTTCTATGCAGAAGGGAGTCTGATTTTGGACTCTCCAGCTTTAGTAAATAAACCCCATGGTGTCCAAGTTCTCTGTGTAAGTGTACAATCCAAACACACACGTTCCTACTGTGTGTATAAGTGGGTGCTGCAGCGACCGTCGGCTGGAACCGAACAGAATCAGTAAGGGAGAATGTCACCAGCACAGCGAGGATCACCAATATGGGTCAAAAAGTTTTAATGAACGATCACATAGTTAAAGCAAGACAACGTTTCGGAGTCTCACAGGACCCCTTCATCAGGCACCAAGGATCACCAATATGGCCCCAAAGTTTTAATGAATGATCACATAGTTACAGCAAGGCAACGTTTCGGAGTCTCGCAGGACCCCTTCATCAGGCACCAAGGATCACCAATATGGCCCCAAAGTTTTAATGAATGATCACATAGTTACAGCAAGGCAACGTTTCGGAGTCTCGCAGGACCCCTTCATCAGGCACCAAGGATCACCAATATGGGTCAAAAAGTTTTAATGAAGGATCACATAGTTACAGCAAGACAACGTTTCGGAGTCTCGCAGGACCCATTCATCAGGCATCAAGGATCACCAATATGGCCCCAAAGTTTTAATGAATGATCACATAGTTACAGCAAGGCAACGTTTCGGAGTCTCGCAGGACCCCTTCATCAGGCACCAAGGATCACCAATATGGGTCAAAAAGTTTTAATGAAGGATCACATAGTTACAGCAAGACAACGTTTCGGAGTCTCGCAGGACCCATTCATCAGGCATCAAGGATCACCAATATGGCCCCAAAGTTTTAATGAATGATCACATAGTTACAGCAAGGCAACGTTTCGGAGTCTCGCAGGACCCCTTCATCAGTCCCTTGTGACTCTGAAACATTGCCTTGCTGTAACTATGTGATCGTTTATTAAAACTTTGGGACCCATATTGGTGATCCTCGGTGTTCTGGTGACATTCTCCCTTGCAAGTTCTCTGTGTGTCTGTGAATGCTCTGCCTGTTTGTCACTATGTTAGATCCAAATTACTGTGCAGCTCTCACTTGGACCAGTGCTAGACTGAGAGACCCATAGGATTTGTAGTTTCTTCACAGGAATATGCGGTTCTCAAACTACAGACAGAGGTCATGCAATAACATGTGCAATGCCACACATTATGCCTCATGTATGAACACAATAAACTGCCGATACTGGAATGTGAAGAATTACTGTACCACTGTACATACAGGGCAACAAATGACACCATGAAACTGCATGACCAATGTACATCGTATGCAAATGAAAAGAGCAAGGTGCAGGTAGGAAGGTTTACAGCGGCTTTAAGCGCACGTCATATAACTCCACCCAATCAGAGCATTCATCAGGTTTCAACTGAGAATCGCAACTCAAGAAATCAAGATGGTATTCTTCTCTTTTTTATGGGCTTCTATCCTTATATGTCTGCTGACATTAAATTCTTTCAAGCAGAGCTTGATCCATCTGCAGCACATCTCCATTAAAGTGGAGGTCTGAGCAAAGCCTATCTAATCTTAAAGTGTTACTAAACCACAATAGTAGAATCAGTCTGTATATGCAGTAAAGCATGCTTGTTATACTCACTGTGGAACTTGAGGAGTTAATCCTCTGTATTGTGTAAAAATGCTGTTTGTTCCTGTCTTCTCTGATCCTCCCCTTCTTCCAGGGCACCCCTCTTATCTCCTGATAAGTCATATCTTGTGGAGTCACTCAGCACATGCTCAGTTTGGTCTGTATTGCTAGAAAGGTTTTTTTTTTCTTGGGAGAGTGCATGTGATCAGCACAGGGCCAACCAGCACTATCCAGACAGAGGTCAGGGGTCCTGCATCCTCCTAGAGGAGAATGAAAACTCCTCCTACAAGCTTTAACCAGTGCTCTGCTGGTCACTGATAGAAGTCACAAGACTACTCTAATTGCTGATGAGAAAAGGTATTTAGCAGTTTATATTTACTAAAATAATTGCATTTCCATGTTCTGTGTACTGTGGGAGACTAGATATAGTGAATGCAGGGTCCGGGGAGACCAGATATAGTGAATGCAGGGTCCTGGCAGACCAGATATAGTGAATGCTGGGGCCGGGGAGACCGGATATAATGAATGCAGGGTCCGGGGAGACCGGATATAGTGAATGCAGGGTCCGGGGAGACCGGATATAGTGAATGCAGGGTCCGGGGAAACCAGATATAGTGAATGCAGGGTCCGAGGAAACCAGATATAGTGAATGCAGGGTCCGGGGAGACCAGATATAGTGAATGCAGGGTCCGGGGAGACCGGATATAGTGAATGCAGGGTCCGGAGAGACCGGATATAGTGAATGCAGGGTCCGGGGAGACCGGATATAGTGAATGCAGGGTCCGGGGAGACCGGATATAGTAAATGCAGGGTCCTGGGAGACCAGATATAGTGAATGCAGGGTCCGGGGAGACCGGATATAGTGAATGCAGGGTCCGGGGAGACCAGATATAGTGAATGCAGGGTCCGGGGAGACCAGATATAGTGAATGCAGGGTCCGGGGAGACCAGATATAGTGATTGCAGGGTCCGGGGAGACCAGATATAGTGAATGCAGGGTCCGGGGAGACCAGATATAGTGAATGCAGGGTCTGGGGAGACCAGATATAGTGATTGCAGGGTCCGGGGAGACCAGATATAGTGAATGCAGGGTCCGGGGAGACCAGATATAGTGAATGCAGGGTCCGGGGAGACCAGATATAGTGATTGCAGGGTCCGGGGAGACCAGATATAGTGAATGCAGGGTCCAGGGTTTAGTAATACTTTAAAGGATAAGTTCAGCTTTCATAACATGTTACATGTTACACCTATATTCAGGGTGTAACATCTAACATGTTATGAAAGCACCGGCGCCTGCTTACCTTCTGATCCACCATTTTGACAGCTAGCGGGGAATCTTCTCCATTTAAAAGACTTGGCCGTTTGGGGCTCCTCCCGCCGAGCCGCTTCTTTCATTCACAGTGTTCTCTGAATGAATGAGCTACAAGTCCCGACAGTCTTAGTGGCTTTCGGCTTGTAGTCCTCAATGAATAAAGGAGTATTTGACTGCAGACATAATACAGGAGATGGCTGGAGACCACGGATGTGATACAGGAGATGGTTAGATACTGAGGACACAATACAGGAGATAGCCAGATACTGCCAACATAATACAGGAAATAATGGATGCAATATGGGAGGTGGTCAGATACTTTGGCCGCAGTTTGGGAAATGGTCAGATACTGTGGGGGCAATATGGCCTGGGACTGTGGACATGACACAGAAGATGGTCTAGGAATGCCATCCTGATATAGGAGGTGGTCTGAGGCCGTAGACTTGATACATAAAGCAGTCATTGCAACCTCTTTTACAAATTAAACCTCCCTTATTTGTGCTCCCAACATCTCCATTAAAATATGTACTGTTGCCACATTTGAAATAGATGTTTTCCATCAATGTAGCAGTAGATACTCACTGGTATGTGTTTATTGTATTGCCACTTTGTCTTGCAGTCACAGAAGATTTGATCAGGAGACGAGCAGAACACAATAACTGTGAAATCTTCTCCTTGGAAGAACTTTCACTTCACCAGCAAGATCTTGAAAAGATTGATCATCTGGACAAATGGTGCAAGGAACTGAAAATCCTTTACCTCCAGAACAATCTCATACCTAAAATAGGTGAGCGAGCAGATGCTGGACCCACCAGAATTTCACAATATAATACTGAGATGAATGTTGTTATTATTAAATTTTGAATGTGGATGAAGTGTCTTCCGGCCCTAATATTGGTCATATGGCAACTCCATGTCTAATGCAAATCACTGTAACTTTGCAGGATGTATAGCTTACTCTTTTTGATGGTATCCTTGAAGAAAATTGAGGATTTTCCCCCTAAATTAATTGGCTATATCTGATGCTTTGACCAATAAATACTTTATATGAATCACCAAGCTAAGTGACTGTTTAGTCTCCGTGCTCCTAACCCCAGATGCAAGAATATATTAGGTTTTAGTTTTAGGCAGTTAGTTTGGATTGGCACTGAAAGGAAGAAAGGGGGGTTGCTGTTACACAATGAAATAAAAGGCCTAAAACAGATTTAAAGACTAGAGTTTCATACACTTAGTTTGTCACTGGGGCAGAAAAAGTGGGAAATCTAAAATGTTATAGCAGTCGCCATAACAGGAGGTAAGGGAAATGTTCCAAAGGGGACACTGGTTCTGGTGACCACTGTCTAAGGTCCACTTTTCACATGGCCATCCTGTTTTAGTGCAATACCAAATACATGTTAACATGTAAAATTTTGTGAGTTATCATGGTGCGATAAGGCAGCCTGTTCATTTATAATGATGTTCTGATGCATGGCAACAGAAGAAAAGAATTACATTTTTTTAATGTAGTGCACCACGGTGCGTGGCATGTGTGTTGGAGTACAGGTCTGTCAGCACCTACTGTATTTGTGAGTTAGGATTCCAATCTTAATAAATTACCCTGCAACATATTACACAGAGTGTCATGCATTGCAGTAAAGCAGGGATCTCCATACTTTCTAAATAAAGAGCCAGTTTACTGTCCTTCCGAATTTTAGACTGGCTAGACTGTGGCCAGTTGGGGCAATAAATTCACCAGTGTCAGTGGGAGTAAATAATGATTTCAGCTTGGTGGTCAGTGGGAAACAATGACTTAGTCTTGGTGGTCAGTGGGAGTAAACAATGACTTAGTCTTGCTGGTCAGTGGGAGTAAAAAAAAAAATACATAGCACCTGTGGTCAGTAAGAGGAGGAATAGCGTCAGTGGTGTCAGTGGCCGGAATAGTGCCCCATCGTGGGCATCAGTGGTTGGAATAGTGCCTCATCATTATTATCAGTGGGAGGAATGGTGCCCCATCATTGGTTTCAGTGGTTGGAGTAGTGCCCCATCATTGGTATCGGTGAGAGGAATAGTGCCCCATCATTGGTGTCAGTGGGAGGAATAGTGTCCCATCATTGGTATCAGTGAGAGGAATAGTGCCCCATCATTGGTATCAGTGAGAGGAATGGTGCCCCATCATTGGTATCAGTGAGCGGAATGGTGCCCCATCATTGGTATCAGTGAGAGGAATGGTGCCCCATCATTGGTATCAGTGAGAGGAATAGTGCCCCATCATTGGTGTCAGTGAGAGGAATGGTGCCCCATCATTGGTTTCAGTGGTTGGAGTAGTGCCCCATCATTGGTATCAGTGAGAGGAATAGTGCCCCATTATTGGCATCAGTGAGAGGAATAGTGCCCCATCATTGGTATCAGTGGGAGGAATAGTGCCCCATCATTGATGTCAGTGGGAGGAATAGTGTCCCATCATTGGTATCAGTGGGAGGAATAGTGCCCCATCATTGGTATCAGTGAGAGGAATGGTGCCTCATCATTGGTATCAGTGAGAGGAATGGTGCCCCATCATTGGTGTCAGTGAGAGGAATGGTGCCCCATCATTGGCATCAGTGGGAGGAATGGTGCCCCATCATTGGTGTCAGTGAGAGGAATGGTGCCCCATCATTGGCATCAGTGGGAGGAATGGTGCCCCATCATTGGTATCAGTGGTTGGAGTAGTGCCCCATCATTGGTATCAGTGGTTGGAGTAGTGCCCCATCATTGGTATCAGTGGTTGGAGTAGTACCCCATCATTGGTATCAGTGGTTGGAGTAGTGCCCATCATTGGTATCAATGAGAGGAATAGTGCTCCATCATTGGTATCTGTGAGAGAAATGGTATCATTGGTGTCAGTGGGAGGAATGGTGCTTCATAAGTGTCAGTGTTTAACAGTCTGCTTCCTAACTACATATATTTTTTAATCATTATTTATTTATTGTTAGAAAATGTTGGCCGTTTGAAAAAACTGGAATATTTGAACTTAGCTTTGAACAACATTGAAAGAATTGAGAACCTGGAAGGTATGTGTACATTTTTTTTCACAACACACACAATCCAGACTGCTATCCATGTGGTGTTCTGTACATCAGCGTTTTTCAACCACTGTGCCGCGGCACACTAGTGTGCCGTGAGATATTGTCTGGTGTGCCGTGGGAAAAATTCCAATTTCATCTGTAACATGTGGCTTCGGCTCACAAATAGACCAATCATTAGAATCTAATGATTCAGTGGTCGGCAAGCCGCGGCTCGCGAGCCACATGCGGCTCTTTACCCAGTCTAATGCGGCTCTTCTGTGTGCCGGGCGCCTGCTCCCCTCCCTCCTCTCGGTCGGCCGCTCCCCTGCCTCCTCTCGGTTGGCAGCCCCAAAAGTCCGCGCGGACCTTTTAATCCGGCTTGCGGATGTGGCTGTCAGGATGTGTGTAGGCGGGGCAGCGTGCCGAACGTGAGGGGAGGGGAGCTAGGCTCCTCTCACAGTCCGCCCTGAAGACCCGAACGGCGCGGGAAGACAGCGAGAGGAACGCAAAAGGTAAGTGAATTGACACGGGGGACTTGGCTTACTAGAAGGGGGGGGGGGGGAATAGTACTGTGGGGGATGAAATACTATATGAGGGATGAATTACTTTATGAGGGATGAAATACTATATGGGGGGATGAAATACTATATGGGGGATGAATTACTATATCAGGGATGAATTACTATATGAGGGATGAAATACTATATGGGGGGATGAAATACTATATGGGGGGATGAAATACTATATGGGGGGATGAATTACTATATGAGGGATGAAATACTATATGGGGGGATGAAATACTATATGAGGGATGAAATACTATATGGGGGATGAATTACTATATGAGGGATGAATTACTGTATGAGGGATGAAATACTATATGGGGGGATGAAATACTATATGAGGGATGAAATACTATATGAGGGGATGAAATACTATATGGGGGGATGAAATACTATATGGGGGATGAAATACTATATGAGGGATGAAATACTATATGAGGGATGAAATACTATATGAGGGATGAATTACTATATGAGGGATGAAATACTATATGGGGGGATGAAATACTATATGGGGGGATGAAATACTATATGGGGGGATGAAATACTATATGAGGGATGAATTACTATGGGGGATGAATTACTATATGGAGGATGAATTACTATATGGGGGATTAATTACTATGCTTACTATGGGGGAATATTACTATACTTACTATGGATGACACATACACATCATTCATCTACTCTTGGTCCGGCCCCCGGGTCCAATTATAAAATACTTTATTATTTCATAATAAAGTAATTATAAAATAATTTCTTTGTGTTTGATTCCTATTCAAGAGAATTACTTTATATATAGTCAATATAGGCACAGAGGTAAATTTTTTTAACATTTTCTAATGGTGGTGTGCCTCGTGATTTTTTTCATGAAAAAAGTGTGCCTTTGCACAAAAAAGGTTGAAAAACACTGCTGTACATAAACTGTGACACCATGTACAATGTTCACAAAGTGGTGCAGATCTAATGGGGGTGAGAGGGGAGTTTGGGGAGAAGCAAGAGGGGAGTGGAGAGAAGGGAGTGGAGGACTAGGTAGGAAAGACACAGGTGTGTTTCAGTGGTTCCACCCCAACTGCGAGGTAAGGCTGCATATGATAACGGTAGCACAAGGCACTGAGCAATTTGAAATGTTCAAGGTCAGTGGGAGGAATAGTGCTCCATTGTTGGTGTCAATGGAATAAATGGGGCTTCATCGTTGGTGTCAGTCATAGTACCATGTTATGATACTACTCTTTTAAAAAAGAGCTTCACCCTACCTAGCTCGAATTTTACTTGATAATTGTTCCTGTATGTAAATAAAAAAGACAAAAAAAATCATACTAGTTAAATGAGTCCAGTTTTGTCCACCTTCTAGCTCTAAGTTCTTTGTCACTCTGCTCCCACTCCTCCATCTTGGAATGATATCCTGCAAATAGGCAGGTCTCTGCTGGGTATATGGGACCTGGCAGAGACCTGTAGTGTGTCACATTCGCAGACCACTGTGCTCTTCTGCTTGTACCCATAGACTTGCAGAGTCCTACACATTGGGGGTTATTTACTAAAGCTGGAGAGTGAAAAATCTGGTGCAGCTCTGCATAAAAACCAATCAGCTTCCAGGTTGGTTTTGTTAAAGCTTAATTGAACGAACTGAAGTTAGAAAGAAGCTGATTGGCTATCATGCACATCCATTGGCTTCCTCAGAAGTTACCTGTTTCCTGACAGTAATTAAAGCTGAGAAAGCCGTTTTGGTCAGCAACAACAAGTTCACAGAGGGCTTCTGAGGTTCACATTTGCAGATGAATTGACGATCTCCCACTGCTCACCATCCTGAGACTGTTTCTGGATGTTTGGTGACATGAAATGGAGGAGTTCAGGACAAGGACCACTTTAATTGCACATAATGTGATCATGTTTAGCGAATAACTTCTACAAATGTGCCACAACCCAACTCTCAGCTGCCATTGTGCCTGAGTTCATTTCTCCTGTGCAATAGTATGTAGTTTCTGTGGTTGCAGTGGAAGCGTTAAAAAGACTTTCATGTTGCCATTATAAGTAGAATAGTGCCGTTGGTGGTTTATTTTGATTCTCGGGTACAATTTTCAGCTGCGTGTGGTTTTTTGTAACCCTTTATTTATTAGGCGTCACATGGGGTAAGCATAAATCACGTTGTTTACAGTAATCGGTGGCTTTTCACAGCCGGGTGTATATCTTTATGGGTTTTTTTGGGTCTTAGATATCCATTGATCCAGGCATATGTCATTTTCTTCACAGGACTTCTTCACTCACAAGTGACTTGTGTTATTTAGTTCAAGATCAACTAAATCAATAAAGAAGGGCACAATATGTAGTGTGAAACTGTCATCTCACACCACAGGGTTCCCAAGGGGTCGCTGAGAATGGACAGTCAACCAAAAATTTCTAGCCCCACCAGCATCTCCCCCCAACTAGTGCACCATAAACAGACTCTGACACCAATCTAAATTGTTGCAGAAGGGCTGGAGATCAATTGGCACCACATCCCGTATATTAGACTCTGTCAACAATTTTAAAAAATGCAGGTAAAATTAAAATCAAGTATTTGTAACGTTTGAGCTGGCCAGAGACAGATCAAAATTCAGCCGGCTGAATTTCGAACTGTGTGCAGCTGTCCCTGTTTGACAGAAGTCGATTACATTCACTGAATATTATGTGCAGCCATTTGGTGATGTCTGGAGCCGCACCTGAGGCCCCCTGTATCATGTAATTTGAATAACACTCTACTATAGAGTGTCACTTGAGGGACAGCTCTGATTCTGCTGGGGCAGCTGACATCACATCCAAGATGGCGGCACCCAGCAGCCATCTCAGATCTTCTGGATGTCTGCATAAGAGAGGCTTTTACCAGAAAATTACATTCATAAAATATTAAATGCGCATATAATTTTATGGTAAGATTTTTTTTTTTTCTGGTTGAATTTGTTTGAATGTTTAATGACAGTGTCTCTTTAAGCACTTGTCTACCAAGTGTTGTCAGGCGGGAGCCAGATGGAGTGGACGGCTGTGGCTGCATACTGTACACCAAGGCTTTGTATAGGTGGCGTGGTCCCTTAAGATCCGAATGCCAGGAGGTGCCATGGTTCCCTATAAAACCTTTGACAAGAGGGATTGGGTGTGACTTGATAAAGGAGGCTACGCCTCTGAAACGCATCATCATAGCAACCGTGATGTGGTTGTGACGTGTGTTCCTACATTGTGATCCACCTCCCTCAGAGCTACCAGCTGCCTACGGAGCACGGCGCCGGCTAGACCAGCCGCATGCACGGTGGGGAGGGACGCCAGCGGTCTGTTACTGTGCCTCTAACGTATCCCTTGCTTGTTTGCGGTCAGCAGTGGATCACCTAGAGGCTTCAGATCTTACAGGGACCACGCAGTGGATCACTTTACATGCAGACATGCTTGATACCTATGTGAAAACGTGAGTGCAATCTGAAAAGTTTTTAATCCTTATTATAATAAAACAGTGTTGCGCTCTCTCTCTTTGTATGTTTTAAGCACTTGTCTACCAAGGTATGTTTATACATGGCATGGAAGACAAGTGGTTAAAGTGCTGTAGCTGTGAGCTTAGTACCGTCTGTAACAGCCGCCGAGGGCTTTCCGAATAGTGATCTGCGCTGCTATAGTGTCCATCCGATCTCTTTTATGGGGCTCTGGAAGTACACACTCCTCTCCTGTGGTGCCCAAGGTGGTTCCAGGGTCTCCTGCAACCATTAATATTATTATTATTATAATACAGGATTTATAGAGTCAACAGTTTGTGCTTTACAATATAAGGGAGACAGTACAAGTTCAATACATTTCAGTACACAAGGAATAGGGGGGCCCTGCTCGTGGAGCTTACAATCTAAAGGAAGGGGGTGGTGGTACAAAAGATGATAGCTGTAGGCAGTGGTGTATTTAGGTTTTGTGCTGCCCTAGGCAACACGAAAATTGGCACCCCCCCCCTGCAGAAAGAGCCTGACATTGACCAAGAACACCCCTGCCCTCCACCTGAGCCTTCCACTACCACTGCCCCCCATATACCAGCCACCATCCCCCATGGCGAGAGAGAGAAAGGCACTCACCTTCACAGCTCCGGACATCCCCAGGAACGAGAGTTGGGCTGTGCATACACCGTCATGAAACCTACAGCATCTCTCAGAACCCATCAGATCCCCTTGCCACTTGTGTCCCTTCTTCCAAGGGGAAGTGCTGCCCCCCCTGAAAAATGCCGCCCTAGGAAAAAGCCTTGTTTGCCTTGTGGTAAATACACCCCTGGCTGTAGGTGATGTTCTGATGGAGGTGACGCAAGTACAGTTCTTAGGTGGAGGTGGGGTAGGCTTCCCTGAATAAATGAGTTTCAAATATCGCCTAAAGGCAGAGAAGGTGGGGGCTGACCAGAGGATAGGAGAGGATCTGGAGAAGTTCTGGAGGCGAGCATGGGAGGAGGTGACAAGGGAGCTAGAGAGCAAGATGTCTTGGGAGGAGTGGAGCTGGTGATTTGGACGATATCTGCGGATGAGGTTGGCGATGTAGCTAGGGGCAGTGTTATGGATGGCTTTGTAAGCTGTGGTTAGTATTTTGCATTTTATACGTTCGGTTAGTGGAAGACAAAGAAAGGATTGGCAGAGAGGGGCAGCAGTCACTGATCAGTTGATAAGGTGTATGAGTCTAGCAGCATTCATCATAGACTGAAGGGAGGATAACCTGTGTAACGGTAGACCAGTAAGGAGGGAGTTGCAGTAATCAAGGCGGGATAAAACCAAGACGTGGATAAGTTGTTTTGAGGTGTCATTGGTCAGAAAGGGTTGGATTTTGGAAATGTCCCGGAGGTTGAGGCAGCAGGATTTAGCAAGTGATTGGATGTGGGGCCTGAAGGAGAGGTCAGAGTCTAGGATTACACCTAGCACCCTGGCATGAGGGGAAGGACCAATGGTTGTGCTGTTGATCTTAATGGTAAAGTCATAAGTAGAGGATCAGGGAGGAGGAAATATTACAAGCTCCGCTCCCTAATGACCCCAGAAGCGATGTGAATTACGTTATTTCCAGGGTCACAGCTGTCATTCCTTGGCTAGTGTAGCTGAGGATGCAACTAATTAACAATTTGAAAGCACAAAAGTTTCCAACTTTCATGTAAACCAACAAGGCAACTGATCTCTACATACGCAGACAAAGAATTGGCACTGTGTCTGTTAACATGTTCTTCTATGAATAGAGGATAGCAATGTCTCCTCAGATATGTGACACTGGTGTCCCAGAAGGCTTTAGTTTATACCATTCTTAAGACAACATGTATACAAACACAGTGCCAATTGTATGCGCATGTGCAAGATCTCATGCTGCGTCTTTGAGGGGGCTACCTGCGAGAACCCAGAAGAGACAGTTGGCTTGCTGTGATGTAACAAAGGAAGATAGCAAAGCGGGACAGAACATGGAGTAGCAAGAGCGGTGCAAGAGAAGAGGATGATGCTGGATCTGCTGAGCTTGTCAGTATATTTCTACAGCATAAAAAGAGCACCAAAGAGTAAGGAAAAAAACTAACATTTTCATTAGATGTATGAGTTTCATCTTTAATGTCCTTTTCACATCACTTCTTGTCCCTGTGACACCCTGTGATCAGGACAGGAAATATGGGGAAATTTTCCCATTGGGGACATAAACCGCAAAAAAACTCAACAGATGTTCTAACCTTTTCCTCATTCTGCCCCAAAAAAATAGCGTTAAGTTTTGGCTGGAGGTTAGGAGGTGACATGGAAAACGAAACCGCTACAGGTGCTGTAAAGTAGTGTAACCTTGGGGGGCATGGCCGGGATGTGACCATGATCAGACGTGTGCTGCTGGAGCTCCGATCCTGCCTTTTATCTACCAACCTCCTAACTTGCTTCCGACACTTCTAAAAGGGTTATCTAATCCTGTGATCCTCTCCCATACCCCTTGAGCCCCCGATGGCACCAAGCAAATGGCGCGCCTCCCATGGCGGGCTGGCCTCATCCCGCCCTTCTTCCTCATCAGTGGCCATCTTGGCCACAAGGCCTCCTCCTTGTACCATGTCAGGCAGCACTCAGACACCTACGGCGGCTGCGGGCGAGAGACCTCTCCATCCAGCACTGACATCCTGGCAGCAATCACCACCTGCAAGGAGACACTGACAGCAAAGATAGACTTCCTGGCAACAGACATCAGTCTTATTCATCACAACCTTGACGGATTTATGTCCTGTGTCTCTGAGGTGGAGGGTCGGGTTGCCGCGGTGGAGGACGCGGTCCACTCTGACTCACGGGAGCTGAGGGCCCTACAGCTGCAGGTCAAGACACTCCAGGAACAAGCCATCGATACTGAAGAAATAACATTCGCATTTTGGGCCTTCTCTTCGTTGTGGAACGGGCCCACAGGGTCCCACCAACACCTCCGCCACCAGGGTCCCCTCTGTGCCCATTTCTCCTTCACCCTCCTCAATTATCGGAACCGCAAAAAAATCCTAGTGGCGGCCCATAACACACCTGAATTACTCTTTGAGGATGCCAAGCTGCTGTTTTTCCCAGACTACTCCCAGGAGGTCCAACAACACCCCAAAAACCCTTCACAGAAATCCGCAGGCGACTCCGAGAAAAAGGCATCCGTTTCAGTCTTCTGTACCCTAGCAAACTGAGGATCTCCGATGGGGATCGGGCTCGCTTCTTCGACATACCGGAGGCCGCTGCCAACTGGTTGGATTTTCTTTAAGACTGGCGACCATACCTTCCACCGATGATTACTGTTTTAGGTTCCACGGATGCCACGGTGACTTCCTCTTTTCCCCATTTTTTTTTTCACTGTTGGTGATTGAGGGTCCCTCTCCCCACCTTCCTCTTTGAGTCCAGTAAGTTATTGCAGGCCTTTTTAAAGTTAATACCCCCTCTTTCATCGGTATCTACACCGAAGGGACCTGCATTCTCCCCCCCCCCCCTTTTTTTCTCTCCCCCTGGGACAGTCCCACCTTGTGCACCTCATTGGCCTTCTGCCCTGATGTGTCGCTGCGGAGGGAATTTTTTTTCTCCCCCTTTTTTGTATATGACATTTGGACATAGTATTGTACTACTGCCTGCACTTGTTACTGTTTAGGGTAAAAGCCGATCTGCCCTTCCCAGTTTTGAGGAAAGATGCAGGATGAGGACAGGGTATGCACCTCGGTGCATGTTGGGTTCTTGTTTTTTGTTTTATATGTTTTGGTTCACTGTTGTCCCTGGCCGAGGTGGGGATTGCTGCTCCTGAGATGCCCTTGTTGGTTTCATAGCCTCCTGCAAATTTTTCTAGCTTACGGTGCACATGATGGCTACACCTAATGATGCCTCCTTCACAGTGCTTTCGTGGATGTTCGTGGATTAAACTCCAAATTTAAACAGGCTCTGCTCTTCCAATATCTTAAATCTCATTCCCCCATATCGTACTTCTCCAGGAGACACATCTCATGGGCAGCAAGCTCCTGGCTCTCAAAAACAGTGGATTCAAAAAGCCTTCCATGCTACCTATTCCACCTTTGCTAAAGGAGTATCCATCCTGATCAGCAAATCCCTCCCCTGTGTGATCGAGACCATTCATACCGACCCACAGGGCAAATATGTTTTGATGGTTCTTATGTTATGGGGTCAGAGATATATTGTTGCTACGATTTATATCCCCCCCCCGCCCTCCTCCCCCACACTACTATACATACTTCTGGAGAAGTTTACCCAATACTGCCCCGCCAAACTGATAACTATGGGGATTTTAGTGCCATCCTGACCTTGACAACCCCCCCCCCCCAAAAAAAGAAAATTTTCCACTGACCTTGTTACCTGGGCACAAACGGCAGGGGTAGAAGAGGTTTGGAGATGGAAACATCTCCTGTTTCTCCACATCCTACAAAACCTCTTCCCGCATTGACCTAGCTTTAGCCAATCCCGCATTATTAGCAGATGTCCTCACTGCCTCCTACCTGCCCGGTGGATTGTGGGACCATTGTTTGCTGGCCCTGATGCTTCCTTCCCCCCCTTCTTGCAATGCTTCCCTCTGGCGATTGGGACACCATTGGATCTCCCACCCAACCGTTGCGGATGCTGTTCCACCATTACTGGGGGAATTCTGAGAATATAATACTGGGTCCTCCTCTCCAGATGTTACATGGGACGCCTTCAGGGTCACACAGGGACACACAGGGTCAATAAATCCCCTCTAATTCTGCGATCCGCAAAGTTCAAACCAACACTACCCATACTTTGCAGGACTCAGTGGAGGATCACACTAGCAAATATGCAGCAGATCCCTCTGAATCCAACTTTGACCTCCTCTCCATGGCCAAAAGGGAATTGCACCTCCAGTTAGTGGAAATTACTTGATTGTATCTCCTTAACAGCAAACAGCGATTTTTGTAACAAAGTGACTGTAATGGGTGGCTTTTAGTGATGCTGGCTCAACACGATCAGCCACTCACCTTAATTCCCCAGATCCAGACCTCCTCGGGGGAGATGGTTTCCTCCCTGTCGGACATTCTAGAAACTTTCAGTCAATTTTACAATACCCTATATGCTTCCACGCTACCCTCGGACTTGTCATCTCTGTTGGACCAGTTAGCGTTGGGCTGGCTTTCAGATGTGGAATGGGAATCTTTGGTGAGGTCCATTACCCCGAGGAGGTCTCCACTGCCATTCATTCCTTCTCTACAGGGAAAGCCCCTGGCCCTAATGGCCTCCCTATTGAATTCTATAAGGCTCATAGTGATATACTCGCCCTGCTGTTAGCCTCCCTCTACAAACAAAGTTTATCCTCGGTGTTGATCTATAAATTCCCTAAAGACTCTACCTCCTGCGCCTCCTATAGGCCCATTGCTCTGCTTAATACCGACTTTAAAATCCTGACCAAGCTTCTCACTTTAAGGTTACAACCGATCTTGCCCACTATTATTGAGCCAGACCAAACAGGATTTATGGCCCACTGGGCCACGGACATTAATATACTCAGATTGTACACGAATATCCTTGCCAGACATACAGTATCAACGTGGGTTCCAGGGTGGTGGCCTCCCTAGACCATGAGAAGGCCTTTGACACGATTGAATGGCCTTTCCTTTGGGAGGTGCTTTGTAGGATGGGCTTCCCTTTATCATTTTTTGCATGGCTTAAGATATTGTATGCCAGCCCCACGGCTGCGATCAGATTGAGTGGCTGCTTATCGGCCCCATTCTCTCTGTCTAGAGGCACTCGGCAGGGCTGCCTTCTCTCTCCAGCTCTTTTTGCCATAGCCATGGAACCCATAGCTGAGGCTCTCCGTACCTCTTCTAACATCAAGGGCCTCCGCGTTGGCTGTCTGGATGAGAGGGTAGCCCTGTACGCTGATGACCTCTTTTATTCCTAAACGATGCTGGACTGTCGCTCGCAGGGGCCCTCCAAATTCTACGAAATCCTTACTGTTCCCCATCAACCCCCAGGCTCCAAATGCGGCCTCCCCAAATGTTCAATTACAATGGGTGGAGAGTTTCAAGTATCTGGGAGTCATGGTCTCTCGTAAGGCCTCTGACTTTTTCTCCCTGAATCTTACTCCTGTAGTACAAGATTTTAAGCTGAAGCTGAAGGCATGGGAGTCCCTACCTCTGTCTTTCCTTGGGTGCATCAATCTTATCAAAATGAAACTCCTTCCAAAACTCATTTATTTAGACACTCTCCACAATGGATCCCTAAGTCCTTTTTCACCCAACTTGATCAACTGTTCTCTTCCTTCATATGGGGCCCTCACACTCCCAGATACAAACATTCTACCCTTATGCGACCGCCTGCTCAAGGCGGCTTAGCCTTCCCAGACTGCAACAAATACTTTTTGGCCACCCAATTGGTTACAGTTGCCTGGTGGCTAAACCCTGACCTCAATAATCCCTCTACTGTTCTCGAGGCTGCAGTGGTGTGTTCCATGGAGGCTCTAAAGTTCCTTGTGTATCAGGGCCTCACACTCCCTACCCACTGACGTCCTCCATGGTTACCACCCTGCGATCCTGGCGAGCTGCCCTGACATGGGAACACTACCCCAAATTGGCTGTTTCCACGAATACTCCATTATTGCTTAATCCCTCCCTGCCCCATCTCTATATGGTACCTGAACCCCATGTCTGGACTAAATTCAATATTAAAACCATCTCCTAAATTGTCATTGGTTCTGCTCTACCCCCTCTGTCCTCTCTTCCATGTATAATGTTCCTGCATCCCACTTATTTCAATACCTACAACTTTCCCATGCCTTCCGCGCTCAGTTCCCTCAATCTACTCTATGGGTCATCCAATCGACCCTGAAGTAAGTACTGAGATCTGATTGCACTGTGAAACCTACCTCTCATATCTCCTCTCACCTACTGGGTATCTCCCTAACCACTCTGGAGAGCCTGCAGGACAGATGGTCAGGGGATGTGCCGGATAATGATGATTGGGATGACATCTGGAACCTTCCCTTCCACACCCTGGTTTCTTTAAGGAACCGTTTAATCCAGTTTAAATTAGTACATCGAGCGTATTATACGCCCTATAGACTTCACAAGATGAATCCCTCTCACTCTCTGGAGTGCTGCCGCTGTGGGGAGGTCCCCAGAGATTTCACCCATGTGTTTTGGCGTTGCCTGGCGAAAACTGTTTTCTGGAGTGGGGTGATATCCCTGTGCAATAAAATGACCTCAGTTTCCCTACAGCACTCCATACCAGTCTGTTTTTTGGGATTGGTCAGTAATCCTCTGCCTACAATAGCTGAACGCACTCTGGTTAGCCTACTTTTATTCTATGCAAGAAAGGCCATAGCATTGAACTGGAAATAGTCTGCCCCTCCATCTCTTCTATTTCGGAAGCGGTTAGTTAATGATAATTTGCCACTTTATAAAGATAATTATATGCACAGAGGCTGTCCCAAAAATTATGACAGAGTATGGTCCAAATGGCTAGCCGAACCTTCCACTGTGTCAGGGCAGGGGCCGAGGAACGGACAGGCAGGCCTAACAATGTAACGCACTGGCTGACGACAACCACCACCCACAGACCGAAGTCCCTCAGGGCGCGGAGTCTAAGCCCCAGGCTGCCCTTCACCAGGGCCCCTGATGGTGGGGATGGACTTGACGCAGCCAGGAACCAGGTCGCGGCCCCCGAGACACCTCAGCTGCGGTAATGGCCGCCGCCAATGGCGTGTAGCTGGTGGAAGAGACAAAAGAGTAGTCAGACCAGCCGGGTCAACAACAACAGGACAAAACAGTACAGGACAGCAGACGAGAATCACAGGTCACGAGCCGGGTTCAGCAACACAGGGTCAGATCAAAGGAGAATACAAAGAATAGTCGAGTCACAAGCCGAATCAGATACCAGGAGAGTCACGAGAGTCAGAACAGAGTAATAGCAACACAAAGACACAAGACACAAGTGCAAAGAGCATGTGCGGGCCACAGGCTTATATGTCATCAGCCACACCCCTCTGGGGGATGGACCACAGAGACCTGAAGGCATAAAAGGATTCCCACCATGCACAGCAGAATCCAAGATGGACGCCAGCACATGGAGAAACATAACCTCAGGGAAAAGGTAGGACCTTGACACACTGCTTCTGATATGCCAACAACTTGAGTGGTTTATTACAATTCTGAGGTGCTCCAGTGTATCTTTCTGGTCTCGAGAGCATCTCAAACCCCATAATTTATATTATACTAGACACTCCACATAGTCATGTGTACTCTTCAGTTCATGACTATGACCACCTTGCAGGGGTGGACTGACAACTCATGGGGCCCCCGGGCAATAGGGGATCATGGGGCCCCTGTGTCCTTGCCCAAACTCAAAAAAACCTATGAAAAAGGTACCAGGGGCATCTCATGGGGCCCCCTACTGACCCCGGGCCCTCGGGCAGTGCCCGAGTTTCCAAATGGTCAGTCCGCCCCTGCCACCTTGGCAACACTAATAGATTGTCTATGTAACCTCCCTGTTTACGATTTATCTTAATGTATATTCCTGCGTTGCTCCACAGGGTATGATATCTGTAAAACATTGTTTGTTACTTGTGTTTTTTTTGTTTATGTGGTTGTTTTCCATGTGTAACATGTTCAATATTTTCAATAAACAGATTAAAAAAAAAAAGTAGTGTAACCTCTGGCTTTGCAGTGCAGCAGGTATGTCAACCAAAAAAGTCTCAACAGAGATACAAATATTTTTTACAGGAAAAGAAATTCATAAATATCAATATATAGGTATTTCAACCATGCAGTTAACTTTTTGGATGGAGTTCTGCATTCAATAACGTTTACTTTTACCTTTACTGGCAATGACTGCTTGACGTTTGGAACCCATGGACATGACCAAAGACTGGGTTTCCTCCTTTCTGATGCTTTGCCTGAAGTCTGGAACCCATGGACATGAACAAAGACTTGGTTTCCTCCTTTTTGATGCTTTGCCTGAAGTCTGGAACCCATGGACATGACCAAAGACTGGGTTTCCTCCTTTCTGATGCTTTGCCTGAAGTCTGGAACCCATGGACATGAACAAAGACTTGGTTTCCTCCTTTTTGATGCTTTGCCTGAAGTCTGGAACCCATGGACATGACCAAAGACTGGGTTTCCTCCTTTCTGATGCTTTGCCTGAAGTCTGGAACCCATGGACATGACCAAAGACTGGGTTTCCTCCTTTCTGATGCTTTGCCAGGCTCTAACGGCAGCTCTCTTCAGTTGTTCTTTGTTTGTGGGTCTTTCTGCCTTTAGTTTTGCCTTCAGCAAGTGAAATGCATGCTCAATTGGGTTGAGATCAGGTGATTGACTCGGCTATTGCAGAATATTCCACTTCTGTAATGTTACATGAACAAATTCCTGACATTAACCACTTACAGACCGGACACTTTTACCCCCTTCCTGACCAGGGCAATTTTCAGCTTTCAGCGCTATCACTTTGACAATTGCGCGGTCATGCAACACTGTACCCAAATGAATTTTTTTGAGACAGATAAAGCTTTATTTTTGTGGTATTTATTCACCGCTGGGATTTTTATTTTTTTTGCTATGTAAATTAAAAAGTCCAAAAATTTTGAAAAAGAGTGTTTTATTTATAAAATTTTGCAAATAAATAATATTTCATCATAAATCTTGGCCAAAATGTATTCCGTTATCTTTTTAGTAAAAAAAATCCAAATTAGTTTAAAACCAAAAGTTATCATTTTTAAATATTTTTTTTTACATTTTTATATTATTATTATTTTTTTTACATACTGTCACCCTAGCAGTACAGTGTCACCATGGTGACACTGTACTACTTGTGTGGGGTGATGAAGATTTTTTTTTTTTACACTGATTGCTTTTACACCCATATAGGATGTAAAAGCAATCATTTCTCTTTCTCTCTGTCTGCATTCTTGCAGTCATTGAGAAGTACTGAGTGAGCTGTGATTGGTCACAGCTTGTCACATGGTACAAGGTTGTTGTGAATAGCCTTGTACCATGTGACCTCTGTGATCATTCACATATTTCACACATAGTAAGCAATGATCTCACAAGTGACATCTTGCTTACTACTTTGCATGTGATCACTGATTGGCCAATCAGCGATCACATGATTGGGACCTCGTACAGAGGTCCTGCCCGATGATTGGTGTTTCACTGTCTGGAGGACAGAGCGGGCTCCGGATCGCGGTGCTGCGTGCTCCCAGGGAGCGCGCAAAAGCAGGGTGTGGGAAAGCCGTTTATAAACGGCCACCCGATCCTGCACTGCCATCGTCCGTCCGTTTATATACAACGGCCGGTTTGGAAGTGGTTAAGGCAGGTTGCATGTGAGCCATTTCTGCATTGTGTTTTTGCACTTGCGTTTTTGAAGCGTTTCGGATGCATTTTGCATTTTTTTGCGTGGGTCATTTTTTAATTTTTCTTGTTGCTAGGCAGATTTAAAACGCAAAAAGCATCAAAAACGCAGCAAAAACGCAATACATGCTTTTCTGTAGCATTTCCATGGAGGTCTATAGAACCACAAAACGCAACTTTTTGCATTCAAAAAAGTCCCTGACCCTTTCCAAAAAATGCATCGGGTGAAAACGCTAAGATGTGAACATGTCCCATAAGAAATCATGTTAAATGGACTGTACTGGGTTTCTTCAAAACGCTGCAGAAAACACTTAGATGTGAACCTGGGGTTAATGATATTCAGCAGAGGCGAACTTTGCTTAGGCTGAGATGATGTCATCGGTCTGCTGCAGGTAGTCAAAAGCGTAATAATAAAATGTTACAGTGAGCGCTCTCAGGAAGCAGCTGAACATTCAAGGAAACCAAATAAAACCTTGTGAAATAATAAAAGATGTAAAATGCAGCGCTGCCAAATAAAAAGGTACCAATGATGCAAGTACACAAACCCATGATGCCAATATGCAAACAATACAAATATATGTAAAAATTAGCAATAAAGTGCAATAAAGTTCTATGAAGGTGCTCTCTGCGTTTCCAGTGCATTTGGTAGGAATGCGCACTAACCAGAAGCGTATTTTAAATACGCGGTGTGTGAATAATCCTGAAGATCCCCCTCTTTGTAGTCAGAAAATGGACTGGAGCTGAGGAAAATGAAGAAGG
This sequence comes from Staurois parvus, assembly GCF_062004578.1. Taxonomy (NCBI): domain Eukaryota; kingdom Metazoa; phylum Chordata; class Amphibia; order Anura; family Ranidae; genus Staurois; species Staurois parvus. The sequence continues at coordinate 2,936,601 of NW_028318185.1, read as the reverse complement.
AGCACGTGGAGGCCCGGTGGCCATTTTAGATACTGGATGGTCAGTCATTCTGGTTTTTATCTTCAATGCGATTCATTGTATCCCTGCTATATTTGCTCCAATAAAAGTTCTTCATTTACATACTACACCATGAGTATTTCCCTTGTTCTCCTGTGAGGAGCACTTCACTTTTCAGAGCCCAGACGGGATCATCCAGCTCCAGAAAGGGGAAAGTGTGTTCACCATCAAGGTTTTCCTATTACATTATTGGAAGGAGATCTCTGATTTTCCGGATCCCATCTTCACCACACGAGGGCGCTCCTTCTTCATTTTCCTCAGCTCCAGTCCATTTTCTGACCACAAAGAGGGGGATCTTCAGGATTATTCACACACCGCGTATTTTAAATACGCTTCAGGTTAGTGCGCATTCCTACCAGATGCACTGGAAACGCAGAGAGCACCTTCATAGAACTGTATTGCTAATTTTTACATATATTTGTATTGTTTGCATATTGGCATCATTGGTACCTTTTTATTAGGTAGTCAAAAGCATTTGCTCAGTCTCCTCTCCCCCAGTCTTCTGCAATATGGTAATGATCTGCATCAGACATTTGTGAACACAGCCAAGAATTCACAGGCATTAATATTTACACTAGTGTGTCATTTCTGAGCTGGGATCTTAGTCCAGGAAGTATATACTAACCCTGAATGATGCCTGAACAAAGATGGCACCGTCTTTCCGGAGAGCAGTTGAAGGCATTGCTAGGGGGAGCCTATATCTGCAACTCCCTCCTCACTGGCCTGCCTCGCCGCTGGCTATCCCCGCTTCAGTCGATCCTGAATACGGCTGCCAGACTCATTCACCTTTCCAACCGCTCTGTCTCCGCCACCCCCCTCTGCCAATCCCTCCACTAGCTTCCGATTGCGCAACGGATCAAATTCAAAATCCTAACATTGACGTACAAAGCCGTCCACCATACTGCCCCGAACTACATCACTGACCTAATATCCAAGTACCGCCCAGCACGCACACTCCGCTCCTCACAAGACCTCCTTCTCTCTAGTTCCCTGGTCTCCTCCTCCCATGCCCGCCTCCAGGACTTCTCCAGGGTGTCACCCATCCTCTGGAACTCCCTGCCCCAACCCATCAGATTATCACCTACTCTCCTCTCCTTTAGGCGCACCCTGAAAACCCATCTCTTCAGGGAAGCCTACCCCACCCCCTGCTAACCTGCCGACCTCCTCCACTCTTCCTACCACTCCATCCCCCACAGCTATCTCCTCCTGTACCACCATCCCCCCCCTCCCAGATTGTAAGCTCGAAAGAGCAGGGTCCTCAATCCCCTCATGTTTTGCATTGTATTGGTATTGTTCTGTCACATGTTCTGTCCCCCTTTGTAATGTACAGCGCTGAGCGAACTATTGGCGCTTTATAAATACTGTATAATAATAATAATAATAATATCTGATTCCACCTCTATTTTAGGCTTTTCTTCCTAGAGTAATGCTGGGGGTTGCCAACTGACCATGTTTTTTTTTGTATACATATCTTACATTTGTGTTTTTTCTTCTCAGGTTGTGAGTCTCTCCAGAAGCTGGATCTGACGGTGAACTTTGTAGGTGAGCTGTCTACTGTTCAGAGCCTGCAGCACAACATTCATCTGCGGGAGCTGTATCTGGTGGGGAACCCCTGTGCACAGTATGAAGGATTTCGGAAATACGTTGTGGCTGCTTTGCCGCAGTTGAAGGTGAGTGACATTAAAACATTTTCAGCTGCATAAAATGCCTCGCAGCCTGTCACATTTTATAGAAAACGAAAAAAACTTCTGTGGCTGTATTCACATTTTAGTGTATTGGGAGCAAGCATTCCCGCTCGTTATTTTTGTGAGCGATTTGCACGCGACTATGCGTTTGTTTCCCGAAAAGAAGCTCTTGTTCCTTTTTGGGTGACAGGCGTAGCGCATTTTTTAAAACGTGTGTTTTTCTGCAATTTTAGCAGAATCTCATTACGTTTGGGATCGAAAAGTGCGCCTTGCCTTTTGGGATTGCGGGCAGAATTGCCTCAATTCTGCCCACAATTCTAGATTGCGTGATAGGAACGGTCCCTTAGCCCCCAGTCACATCAAAGCCGATTTTGAAATTGTGCGATTTACAGTGAAGTCGCACGATTTCAAAGTCGGGTGAAACGCCGATTTCAGTTGCGATTTGCAAGACATCTGACACAGATGTCTATGCAAATCGCAACAAAAGTAGGGCATGCACTGCTTTAGAAATCGGTGCGGCTCTGACCAAGTCAGAACCGCACCGATATGACCGTTCTAATAGCGGACAATAGGGTGCGACTTGGCATATGATTTGCAAGTCCCCTGGCATGCAAATCGCATGCCAAGACGCTCCCGATGTGACCGGAGTGTAAATGTCAACATTTATAGGAAAACACTACCCTTAAAGGCTAAATTCACCTTTGGAACATGTTACACCTGTATTTATTATTATTGTACAGGATTTATATAGCGCCAACAGTTTGCGCAGCGCTTTACAATACAAAAGGGAGACAGTACAATTACAATATTTTTCAGTACAGAAGGAATAGGAGGGCCCGGCTTGCGGAGCTTACAATCTAAAGGAAGGGGGAGGTGATACAAAAGGTGATAGCTGCGGGGGATGATCTGGCGGAGGTGATTCAAGTACAGTTCTTAGGTGGAGGTGGGGCTTCCCTGAAGAAGTGAGTTTTCAAAGATCGCCTAAAGGCAGACAGGGTGGGGGCTGACCAGACATGCTGTGGTAGGGAGTTCCAGAGGATGGGAGAGGCTCTGGAGAAGTCCTGAAGGCGAGCGTGGGAGGAGGTGACGAGGGAGCTAGAGAGGAGGATATCATGGGAGGAGCGGAGTGGGTGATTTGGGCGGTATCTGTGGATGAGGTTGGTGATGTAGTGTTGTGGATGGCTTTGTAAGCTGTGGTTAGTATTTTGAATTTTATACATTGGGGTTGTTTAGGGTGTAACATGTTCCAGCTCGTGCTCCACTCACCCCACCACCCCTCCACTGTGACAGCGGGCAGGGGATACGTTCTCCACAGCCACTGTCACATTATAAAAACAGCGGGGTTCTGCCTGCACAGCCATATAATTCATTAACAGCAATCTGTGAATGAATAAACTACAATTCCCATCTGCCACTGCGGAAGATGGCTTTTAGTTCTCAATGAACTTGGAAGGTGCTGAAGAGCACCCTTGTGGTTCTTTGATACTACCTACAGCTTTCTACCTGAAAGCCCTTATGGAGGTACTGACAAAAAGCTGTAGGCAGTGTCTGCAGGAGCCTGACATTGAACCTGTGATCCACTACTCATAGGTTCAATGCTATGCAGGCTCCTGTAGGAAAGAATGATAAATGCAATTTTTTTTTTCTGCAAAATATGTGCATTTATTATTTTTTCTTAGAAAGTAAACTTAGCCTTGAGGTTAGGTTCACATCTATGCGATGTGTTTTTTTATGCATATTTTTTATGCGATTTTAATACAGTTTGATGTTATTAGGGGTAAGTGTCTACTGTCATGCAGGAAACAATGCCAAAAATCCATGTAGATGTGCGTTTTTCATGCATTTTTGATGCAATTCCATTGAAGTCTGTGGAGCCAAAAACGCACTGTGCTGCATTTAAAAAAAAAGTCCCTTCACCTTTCCAAAAAACACATTGCAGGAAGCTACATAGATATGAACGGGGCTCATAGGAAATTAGTTGAAATGGATTGTAGGTACAGTATATCTTAAGCAGTGGCGTCCCGAGGCAGGTGCGGGGGGGACACTGATCGCACGGGGTGACACCGGACCCGCTCCACAAAAGGGTAAGTTGTAAAGCAAGCCAATGATCCCCACAGGATGAACCCGATCCATCCTGCTGGGATCGTCGGCTTTCTTTACAACTTACATTTTCTTGGAGCGGGTCCGGTGTCACCTCGTATAGGTTGCATGCCGATGATCCTGCGGGGCTGTAGCGGCAAGATGTGTCCCCATGTCCCCCCTGAAGCAACTGTGCATGTCCCGGTTTCAGGCACGATCAATCAATGATACAACTACTGCTATCAGCGACTGATCGTGCCTGAAACTGGGACATGCGCAGTTGCTTCAGGGGGGACATATCTACATGGGAGACACATCTTTCCGCTACACCCGGACCCGCTCCAAGAAAAGGTAAGTTGTAAAGAAAGCCAACAATCTCCGCAGGATGGATCAGATCTGCGGATTGAGCAAAATGGATCGGCGTCCGATCCATTATGCTCAATCCGCAGATCCAATCCATTCTGCGGGGATCGTCGGAGAGGGTGTCACCAAGTGTTACCGCACCGAGTGACACCAACCCTAGGGACGCCTCTGATCTTAAGGCAATTTTTTTTCATTTTAGTAGAGTAGGGGGAGGGGTTAAAACTGCTTTCAGTTTTTTTTTGGTTTGCTTTTTTCCATGTGTGTTGCTCTGGGGAGATTTTCCTTCACTTCCTGTCCTGTAGACTCAACAGAAAGTGAGAGGGAATCTTTCCCATTGCTGTTACGAAAGATTTCCTTTCTATTCCTGTTCTGGTGGCAACTTTTTCATTTACCCTCATGTTTATTCCATGTGACATTATTATTATTATTATTATACAGGATTTATATATTATTATTATTATACGTGATTTATATATTAGTATTATACAGGATTTATATTATTATTATACAGGATTTATATTATTATTATTATTATTATTATTATACAGGATTTATATATTATTATTATACAGGATTTATATATTATTATTATACAGGATTTATATTATTATTATACAGGATTTATATATTATTATTATACAGGATTTATATATTATTATTATTATTATTATACAGGATTTATATTATTATTATACAGGATTTATATCATTATTATTATAATACAGGATTTATATATAATTATTATACAGGATTTATATACTATTATACAGGATTTATATTATTATTATTATTACTATACAGGATTTATATAGCGCCAACAGTTTGCTCAGCACTTTACAATATAACGGGAGACAATACAGCAACAATACAGTTCAATACAAGAGGGATTAGAGGACCTGATCCTGGGAGTTTACAATCTAGGAGGGAGGGGCTAGTGGTACAAAAAGTAATAATGATGGGGGATGTTGAACGGGACAATTTACAGAGAAAGTTTTGCCTTTATTTATACTTTAACAGCCTAATTCTACCTTAGTTTTCTTAATACATTTCTCTTTGATACTGTCAGAAATACTTGTATGTGGCTATTTTTTATTTTTTTATTTTATTTTTTTTGTGCAGGTAGTGAGGTTGCTGTTACTGACAGTGGTATCCAAATACAGATAGTTAGCGATTAATTGTTTTTCATCATGCATACCTGACAGCATTGGAGAGTCTTTCTGGAGGTCTCAGGGTGGGATGATTAACACTAGGTTCACACCTATGCATTTTCCGTTGCGTTTTTCATTTTGCAGAAACGCGCAGCAGTCCATTTAACATGATTTCCTATGGGACACGTTCACACCGTTGTGTTTTTTGGAAAGGGTCAAGGACTTTTTTAAACACAAAACGTTGCGTTTTTGGTTCAATAAACTTTAATGGAGACGCTGCAGAAATGCTTGCAATGTGTTTGTTATGCATTTTTAATGAGTTTTGTGTTTTAATCTGCCCAGCAACAAGTTGAAAAAAAAGAAAACGCAAAATAAAAAACGCATGTGCAAAATGCACCACAAAAATAACTGCAGAAATGGACCAAAGGCAAACTGCATAGGTGTGAACCTAGCCGAAATAACATTCATAATGGCTAACTATCTGCAACTGCTGAGAGGGGGCTTTTTTTTTTCTTCAGGCAACAGTGATTGGGGGAAGGTGGTAGTTGGTACGATCTGACCTCTTATAAATGTTGGACCTGGTAAATTTGCAAGGGTTGTAAATAAAAAAAAAAAAAGTTAATAGCCATTAAAAATTGACACAAAGATGTATAATTTTTTCTCTAATAAAAAAAATGTAAATGAAATTAGAAACTGGTGATGGGATCTCATTAAAGCAGAACTTTATTCAAAACATTCTTTGAATGGCGCCTGAGCCAAGCGGCTGACCTGTCATCACAATGCAGTAGAGCAGCCGATGGGACCTGGAAGCAAGTAGAGATCACTGGAGTAGAGGTGTCTACTTCAGTGACTTCCAGCTTCCAGGGGCATTGGCCAGGAATGGGGTATACATAGATTGGTGAAAGCTGGACCAATGTAACTATACAGGTGAAACTCAAAAAATTAGAATATCGTGCAAAAGTTCATTTATTTCAGTAATGCAACTTAAAAGGTGAAACTAATATAGGAGATAGACTCATTGCATGCAAAGCAAGATAGTTCAAGCCGTGATTTGTCATCATTGTGATGATTATGGCTTACAGCTCATGAAAACCCCAAATCCACAATCTCAGAAAATGAGAATATTACATGAACAATAAAACAAGGATTGTACATAGAACAATATCAGACTTCTGAAAATTAGAAGCATGCATATGTACTCAGTACTTGGTTTGGGCCCCTTTAGCAGCAATTACTGCCTCAATGCGGCGTGGCATGGAAGCTATCAGCCTGTGGCACTGCTGAGGTGTTATGGAAGACCAGGATGCTTCAATAGCGGCCTTCAGCTCTTCTGGATTGTTCGGTCTCATGGCTCTCATCTTTCTCTTGGCAATGCCCCATAGATTCTCTATGGGGTTCAGGTCAGGCGAGTTTGCTGGCCAATCAAGCACAGTAATCCCACAGTCATTGAACCCGGTTTTGGTGCTTTTGGCAGTGTGGGCAGGTGCCAAGTCCTGCTGGAAAATGAAGTCAGCATCCCCATAAAGCTCGTCTGCGGAAGGAAGCATGAAGTACTCCAAAATCTCCTGGTAGACGGCTGTGTTGACCCTGGACTTAATGAAGCACAGTGGACCAACACCAGCAGATGACATGGCTCCACAAATAAACACAGACGGTGGAAACTTCACACTGGACTTCAAGCATCTTGCAGTGTGTGCCTCTCCATTCTTCCTCCATACTCTGGGTCCTTGGGCCTCTCCATTCTTCCTCCATACTCGGGGTCCTTGGTTTCCAAGTGAGATGCAAAAGTTGCTCTCATCAGAAAAGAGGACTTTGGACCACTGAGCAACAGACCAGGTCTGTTTTTCTTTAGCCCAGGTAAGACGCTTCTGACGTTTGTTGTTCAGGAGCGGCTTCACAAGAGGAATACGACATTTGAAGCCCATGTCCAGGATCCATCTGTGTGTGGTGGCTCTTGATGCACTGACTCCAGCCTCAGTCCACTCCTAGTGAAAGTCCCCAATACTTTTGAATGGCCTTTTCCTGACAATCCTTTTCCAGGCTGCTGTCATCCCTGCTGCTTGTGCACCTTTTTCTTCCACACTTTTCCCTTCCACGTAACTTTCTATTAATGTGCTTTGATACAGCACTTTGGGAACATCCAACTTGCAATTCTCTTTTGAGGCTTTCCCTCCTTATGGAGGGTGTCAATGATGGTTTTCTGCACAACTGTCAGGCCAGCAGTCTTTCCCATGATTGTGATTCCTACTGAACCAGACTGAGAGACCATTTAAAGGCTCAGGAACCCTTTGCAGGTGTTATGGCTTAATTAGCTGATTAGAGTGGGACACTTTGAGCCGAGAATATTGCACCTTTTCACAATATTTTAATTTTCTGAGATTGTGGATTTGGGGTTTTCATGAGCTGTAAGCCATAATCATCACAATGATGACAAATCACGGCTTGAACTATCTTGCTTTGCATGTAATGAGTCTATCTCATATATTAGTTTCACCTTTTAAGTTGCATTACTGAAATAAATTAACTTTTGCACCATATTCTAATTTTTCGAGTTTCACCTGTATATAAAATATCTATATCTGAAATTCCTCTTTAATGGTAGCCAATTTAAAAGTGACTGTAAAGGCTCTTTTTTGTTTTTTTTAAATAACAAACATGTTATACTTACCTGCTCTGTGCAATGGTGTTGCACAGAGCAGCCCCGATCCTGCCCTTCTGGGGTCCCTTTCCGGTGCTCCTGGCTCCTCTTCCCTACCAAGTGCCCCCACAGCAAGCCACTTCCTATAGGGGCACGTTTGTGGGCTGGATCTCTAGCTGCACTGTGCTTCTATTGACACACACAGTGCATCTTGGCCCCAGGGCCAGTGCTTGCACTAGGCAAACTAGGCAGCTTCCTAGGGCGCACTGCCACCTAGGGGCACCTGGGTGCAGCACAGACCGGCACTCTTTCTGTGTGGGACGCTGCCACATCATGAATGATCCTTCAGCTGAGGGGAACGGCGGTGGCAGAGGAGAGGAAGACAGGACAGAGGAAGATGCCAGGTGTCCGGGGCCAGTGTAGCAGCTGAGCTGCCGCTCCTTGCAGTGTTCCTCTCAGACTCAGTCCCTTACTGCAAGCCGGCTGGAGGCTGCTGATCATTGTGAAGTTCCAACCCTTCCCATTCATCAGTAGAGGTGGAGCTGCGCCTGCGGAGGAAGGTAATGTCTGACTGATGTCTGTATGAGTGTGACCCGGCTGGCCATCACTTGAGCAATGTGGCAGTGAGTGATGATATCATGATGATCCCACAACCTGCTCTTCTAGTGCCTGCTGGGCCTGCTGATCTGTGTTAGTGATGATGTGTTGTGTTCCATCTGTCACTGTGTGGGATCGCTCAGTTCAGGTGTTTTGTGTGTGTGTGCTGCCTGCTGTCACAGGTTTTATCGCCCCCCCCCATTGCCTGGGAGAATCCCAGCCTGGGATCTGACAAAGTGTGGATCCATCATCCTCCACACACTGCAACTGCCAGCCACAGATACAGTCCGTCAATGACACTGGTTTTGTTTTTAATATTGGTGCTGGTGGCATTTTCTGGTGCTTATTTTTATAAAAGAAACCTAGCAGTCTCATGTTTTGTTGATTTAATATTTTCTACTTTTTTTTTTAAATTGTATTTATTTAATTATTTCTTTATTGGAGGGGGGGGGGCGGATCGAGATCAGGAACAGGTAAATATTTAGGGGGCTTGGGGGGGGGGGGGCTGTACGCAAAAGGTTTTTCACCTTAACGCAGAGAAAGCATTAAGGTAAGAAAAAAAAAAACCTTGAGCCTTTACAACCACTTTAATATGACTTGCCTATGTAGTTATGTTTATGATTTAGTTACTTTCAGGTTTATCACCTTTTATGTTTGGTATTACTGGTGTGTGTGGTTTTTGTGTTTTGTGTGTTGTGAATGTTTGTTGTGTGTGTGTGTGTATTTGTTTTGTGTGTGTGTATGTGTTTTGTGGTGTTTGTTTTGTGTGTGTGTATGTGTTTTGTGGTGTTTGTTTTGTGTGTGTGTATGTGTTTTGTGGTGTTTGTTTTGTGTGTGTGTATGTGTTTTGTGGTGTTTGTTTTGAGTGTGTATGCGTTTTGTGGTGTTTGTTTTGCGTGTGTGTATGTGTTTTGTGGTGTTTGTTTTGAGTGTGTATGTGTTTTGTGGTGTTTGTTTTGCGTGTGTGTATGAGTTTTGTGCTGTTTGTTTTGCGTGTGTGTATGTGTTTTGTGGTGTTTGCTTTGAGTGTGTGTGTGTATGTGTTTTGTGGTGTTTGTTTTGTGTGTGTGTGTATGTGTTTTGTGGTGTTTGTTTTGTGTGTATGTGTTTTGTGTGTGTGTGTGTGTATGTGTTTTGTGGTGTTTGTTTTGTGTGTATGTGTTTTGTGGTGTTTGTTTTGAGTGTGTGTATGTGGTTTGTGGTGTTTGTTTTGTGTGTATGTGTTTTGTGGAGTTTGTTTTGTGTGTGTATGTGTTTTGTGGTGTTTGTTTTGAGTGTGTGTATGTGTTTTGTGGTTTTTATTTTGAGTGTGTGTGTTTTGTGGTGTTTGTTTTGTGTGTGTATGTGTTTTGTGGTGTTTGTTTTGTGTGTGTGTGTGTGTGTGTTTTGTGTGTGTATGTGTTTTGTGTGTGTGTGTGTTTTGTGTGTGTGTGTGTGTATGTGTTTTGTGTGTGTATGTGTTTTGTGTGTGTATGTGTTTTGTGGTGTTTGTTTTCAGTGTGTGTGTATGTGTTTTGTGGTGTTTGTTTTGAGTGTGTGTGTGTGTGTATGTGTTTTGTGGTGTTTGTTTTGAGTGTGTGTATGTGTTTTGTGGTGTTTGTTTTGTGTGTGTGTATGTGTTTTGTGGTGTTTGTTTTGTGTGTATGTGTTTTGTGGTGTTTGTTTTGAGTGTGTGTGTGTATGTGTTTTGTGGTGTTTGTTTTGAGTGTGTGTGTGTGTATGTGTTTTGTGGTGTTTGTTTTGTGTGTGTGTTGTGTTTTGTGGTGTGAGTGTGTTGTGTTTTTGTGTGTGTTGTATGTGTGTGTTGTATCTATGTGTGTGTATATACATATTTCTGGTCAGATAATAACTGGCACACTGAGAAATTAAATTGCTGTGTTACCTAATACATGTTCAGCTGCACTGAATGTGGAATAAAGAGAAATTATTCATGTGTATGTTGGTTTAAAACCCCTTGGGGTTCTTTTGATCTTGAAGAATATTTGCTGAAAATACTTTTTTTACCTAGCTGGAGAGTTTTCTATCTGTGCCGTGTGCAGGTTACTATTTCTACTTGTGTAACTTGCATTAAAAAAATCCACAGCCTAGAGCAATACTTGTGTGGATGCAGCAAATAATACTACCCAGCTTTACATGACATTTAAAGCTAGGAATTCAAATGTGTGCCCTTGTTTTTTGTGGGTTATCTGCTTTGTGTAGAAGGTCCTAGAATGTTGTCTTCTCTTTTGTGCAAACATCCAAAACCATTTTTCCTGTATCATAACAAACTGCAAATGTATACAGTTAGGTCCATATATATTTGGACACAGGCACCATTTTCATACTTTTGGCTCTATATGCCACCAGAAAAAATTAAAACCAAACAATCCAAATGAAGTTGAAGTGCAGACTTTCAGCTTTAATTCAAGGGGTTGAACATAAATATCCAGTACAAATTTTAGGAACTGCAACAATTTTTATACACAGTCCCTCCATTTTCAGGGACTCAAATGTAATTGGACACATGAACATATTCATAAATAAAATGTTTATTTTTAATATTTTGTTGAGAATCCTTTACTGGTAATGAGTGCCTGAAGTGTGGAACCCATGGACATGACCAAAGACTGGGTTTTCTTTTTTCTGATGCTTTGCCAGGCTCTAACTGCAGCTGTCTTTTGTTGTTCTTTATTTGTGCCTTTAGTTTTGCATTCAGCAAGTGAAATGCATGCTCAATTGGGTTGAGATCAGGTGATTGACTTGGCCATTGCAGAATATTCCACTTCTTTTCCATCAAAAGCTCCTGGGTTGCTTTTGCAGTGTGTTTTGGATCATTGTCCATCTGTGCTGTGAAGCACCGTCCAATCAACTTTGCTACATTTGGCTGAATCTGGGCTGACAGTGTATCTCTAAACACTGCAGAATTCATCCGGCTGCTTCCGTCTTCTGTCACATCATCAATATACACCAATGACCCAGTGCCACTGGAAGCCATGCATGACCATGCCATCACACTGCCTCCACCATGTTTTACAGATGACGTTGCATGCTTTGTATCATGAGCTGTTCCAAGCCTTCTCCACACTTTTTTCTTCCCGTCATTCTGGTACAGATTAATCTTAGTTTCATCCGTCCAAAGAATACTTTTCCAGAACTGGTCTGGCTTTTTTAGATGTTTTTTGGCAAAGTCTAATCTGGCGTTTCTATTCTTCAGGCTTATGAATGGTTTGCACCTTGTGGTGAAACCTCTGTATTTGCTCTCATGAAGTCTTCTCTTGATTGTAGACTTTGACAATGATGTGCCCACCTCCTGGAGAGTGTCCTTCACTTGTCTGGATGTTGTGAATGGGTTTTTCTTTACCATAGAGAGGATCCTGCGATCACCCACCACTGTTGTCTTCTGAGGATGTCCATGCCTTTTTATGTTGCTGGGCTTACTAGTGCGTTCTTTTTTCCTCAGAATGTACCAAACTGTTGATTTGACCACTCCTAATGTTGCTGCGATCTCTCTGATGGATTTGTTTCATTTTTGAAGCCTTACAATGGCTTGTTTCACTTGCTTAGACAGCTCCTTTGAACACATGATGTAGGTTCACAGCAATAGATTCCAAATGCAAATACCACACTTAGAATCAACTCCAGACCTTTTATCTGCTTAATTGAAGAAATAACGAAGGAGTAGCCCACACCTGGCCATGAAACAGCTTTTGATTCAATTGTCCAATTACTTTTGGTCCCTTTAAAAAGGGGGATGGCTACTCTTAAGAGCTGTAATTCCTAAACCCTTCCTCCAATTTGGATGTACATACCCTCAAATTAAACCTGAGAGTGTGAACTTTGAGCCCATATCCATTATATAACTATAGCTTGAATATGTTTTGGTAAATACCAGAAAAAAACTAAAATTGTGCCTGTGTCCAAATATATATATGGACCTAACTGTACATAATAATCGTGGATGGATTTTCATCTTTTTATTTTCACCACTGCTCCATTGGTTTCAGTGGGAGTAAAAGTACCCCTGCATTGGTAGTTATAGGAATAAAAAAATGCTCTGTTGAAGTGGGAGTATTAAATTCCCCGGCAGTCAGTGGGGATTAGTGCCACATCATTGGTGTTAGTAGGAAAAACAGTGACCCATCATTGGTGTCAGTGGAAGGAATAATGCCCCATTGTTGGTGTCAGTGGGAGGTGGAGTACTGTTCCATTGTTGGTGTTAGTGGGGGGAATAGTGCTTCCTTGTTGTTGTCAGTGAGATGAATAATGTTTGTCAGTAGTAACAGTGGGAGGAAAAATGCCCCGTCGTTGGTGTCTGGAGGAAATAGTACCCCGTCATTGGTGTCAGTGAAAGGAGGAGTAGTGCCCCATTGTTGATGTAAATGGGAGGAATAGTACTCGTCAGTGTCAGTGAAATGAAAAATGCCCTATTGGTGTCATTGGGAGGAATAGTTCCCCATTGTTGGTGTCAGTGGGAAGAGGAATAGTGCCCAGTGTTAGTTTCATTAGTAGAAATAATGCCCTGTCATTGGCAGTGGTGAATGAAATATGGCATTATTGTTGGAGGTAGAGTTAAGAATCATGCCCCTTCATTGGAGGCCGTAGGAGGAATAATTCCTGATTGTTGTTGGCAGTGGAAGCAATAGTAGCCCATTGTTGGCAGCAGTGGGAAAATTTGTGCCCCATCATTGGTGTCAGTTGGAGGAATAGTGCACCATCATTAGTGTCAGTGGGAGGAATAGAGCCCCAGTCACTGGTGTCAATGGGAGCAATGGTGCCCCACCATTGTTGTCAGTGGGAGGAATAGTGTCCCATCATTGGTGTCAGTGGGAAGAATAGTGCACCATCATTGATGTAAGCGTGAGGTATAGTTCCTCACGATTGGTGTAAGTAGGAGGAATAGTGCCCCATAATTGGTGTCAGTGGGAGGAATAGTGACCCAATCATTGGTGTCAATGGGAGAAATAGTGCCCCATCATTGGTGTCAGTGGGAGGAATAGTACCCCATCACTGATGTATGCGTGAGGTATAGTGTCTCACCATTGGTGTCAGTGGGAGAAATAGTGCCTCCCTCATTGGTGTCTGTGGGAGAAATAGTGCCCTGTCATTGGTGTCAGTGGGAGGAATAGTGCCCCATCATTGATGTATGCGTGAGGTATACTGTCACACCATTGGTATCAGTGGGACAAATGGTGCCCCATCATTGGTGTCAGTGGGAGAAATAGTGCCCTATCATTGGTGTCAGTTGGAGAAATAGTGCCCTATCATTGGTGTCCGTGAGAGAACTAACACCCCATCATTGATGTAAGCGTGAGGTATAGTGTCTCACCATTGGTGTAAGTGGGAGGAATAGAGCCCCATCATTGGTGTCAGTGGGAGGAATAGAGCCCCATCATTGGTGTCAGAGGGAGGAATAGAGCCCCATAATTGGTGTCAGTGGGAGGAATAGTGCCCCATCATTGGTGTCAGTGGGAGGAATAGAGCCCCATAATTGGTGTCAGTGGGAGGAATAGTGCCCCATCATTGGTGTCAGTGGGAGGAATAGTGCCCCATCATTGGTGTCAGTGGGAGGAATAGAGCCCCATCATTAATGTGAGCGCAAGGTATAGTGTCTAACCATTGGCGTAAGTGGGAGGAATAGTGCCCAGCAGTTGCAGAGGAAGGGATAGTAGCCCATTGATGGTGTTAGTAGGAGCAATGATGCCCCATGCATGCAGGTCCTTCTTTTTTCAGGGGCTGGTTTACAACAAGCTGAAGGCCACAGTTTGCTGACAGCAGCCATATATTATTTTAAAACAGACATAAACTGGCCTACAGAGAGTGACCTCTGTTGTGTAGCCTGCGGTGGGGATATCGGATTGTGACAGGGTTACATGGTTGTAAACCGTTACCTATGTCAGAAAAACATATATAAAAAATGGATTATGCTCTACACCTCAACCCAAATCAATACAGTATATTTATACCCAATAAACATATGTTAACTGAATGTCTAGAAAATAATTTAGCGCCGACAGATATTAATGACCTACAAAATTCCATTTATTAGTTAAAAGCCAAAACACACTGTACATATATAAATGAACCAGGGGCGGACTGATCATTTGGAAACTCGGGCACTGCCCAAGGGCCCGGAGTCAGTAGGGGGCCCCATGAGATGCCCCTGGTACATTTTTCATAGGCTTTTTTGAGTTTGGGCAAGGACACGGGCTGCATGATCCCCTATTGCCCGGGGGCCCCATGAGTTGTCAGTCCGCCCCTGAAATGAACCCAATTAAAAATTGAGAGTCATGTCTGGCAACTAATGGAGTATCTTCAAACCATATCTACACATATAATTACCATATGCTCAAATCAGAACATCATTCAACCTGGAAGAGTATCGGAGGTTGGGACCTCAGGAGGACACTGCACACCAGTGCACAAAGCAAAGTCCATAAAGACATGGATGAGCGAGTTTGTGGTGGAGGAACTTGAATGGCCTGCACAGAGTCCTGACCTCAACCCAATAGAACACGTTTGGGATGAATTAGAGTGGAGACTGTGATCCAGGCCTTCTCATCCGACATCAGTGCCTGACCTCACAAATGTCCTTCTGGAAGAATGGTCAAACCTTCCCATAGACACCCTCCTAAACCTTGTGGACAGCCTTCCCAGAAGAGTTGAAGCTGTTATAGCCTACCTCATCGTAGACTATCCCCCCTCCAGTCTATCATGAACACTGCTGCCAGACTCATCCACCTCACTAACCGTTCCGTATCTGCCACCTCTCTCTGCCAATCCCTCCACTGGCTCCCAGTTGCCCAACGCATAAAATTCACAACACTAACAATGACATATAAAGCCATTTATAACTCTGCCCCAACTTACATAACCGATCTTGTCTCTAAATATCACCCAAACCGTACACTGCGCTCCTCACAAGACCTCTTACTCTCTAGGTCCCTTATCTCCTCCTCCCATGCTCGTCTCCAAGACTTCTCCAGGGCGTCACCCATCCTCTGGAACTCCCTACCCCAATCTATCAGATTATCACCTACTCTACTTGCCTTTTGGCGATCACTGAAAACCTTTCTTTTCAGGGAAGCCTATCCCGCCCTCTGCTAATTCTGGTATCCTCTACTCTTCCAACCACTCCATCCCCCACAGTGACTACCTACTGTACCACTCACCCCGCCCTCCTAGATTGTAAGCTCCAAGGAGCAGGGCCCTCAAATCCCTCTTGTATTGAACTGTATTTTTACTGTATTGTCTCCCACTATAATGTAAAGCACTGAGCAAACCGCTGGCGCTATATAAATCCTGTATAATAATAAAAAATAATAATAGCTGCAAAGGGTGGGCCAACTCAATATTGAACCCTACAGACTAAGACTGGGATGCCATTAAAGTTCATGTGTGTGTAAAGGCCGGCCGACCAATTCTTTTGGCAATATAGTATATGTGGTATGCTGAGTATGGATGATGTGACAGTAGGGCGATCTGTCACCCAGGATTCTCAACGAGGCAGGTTGAGGGGCTCCAGGGTTAAGTGTTGGATGCAGAGGAAAGTGGCTTTTCACTTTCCTCCTTTGTTTGTAAGGTCTGCTTTGGGATCTGGAGCCTGGAGATTTCAAAGAGATCTGGGAGGGATGAAATCTCCAATCCTGGGACCAGGTGTTGGAATAGGCCAGGAGACTGATTGCACAGGTGTGTGCAGGCCTTTAGATAAGAGTCAGGACCAGGGTTCTGGGCTCCACCCCGGCAGATAGGAGTCAGGAGGGCTCCACCTGGAAGACAGGAGTCAGGAGGACTCCACCTAGGGGAGGTGGAAGCCAAAAGCAGCAACGGGCTGCTAGAGACTAGCTGTGTGCTAGTGGTCAGCTGTGTGCAAGAGCCATAATTCTTGAAGAAGTCTGCAGGAGCCAGACGTCAACCTGAGTATAAGCCAGGAGGCTGAATCGTTGTTTTGTTTGATGGTGGATACCCCTTCGTGGGAAGCTTTATGTTATGGGACTTTCATTTAAACAAAAGTGGGCTAAAAGGCCCTTAAAGAAGCGAGTTGCTGTGTGCGTTACATAAGCTCTACCACTTTGAAGCGAGTTCCCACAATGAGCTCAAAGTTCAGTCTGGACATTTTACTCATTCAGCAGGAGCTAAACGTCATGTATAGTAGCGGTAGAAATACTGCTACCATCCATGACAGGTTCCTTTCCATCAACAGTTAAGGAAGCAGTGGGTGCAGGCACCCGCTGCGTCCTTAGCAACCAGTGATGTCACCTGGCCCCATTCATTTACTGGCCAGGGATGTTGTGCCTCATTCAACCTGGAAGAGGATCGAAGGTTTGGACCTCAGGAGGACAAGGAGTGCAGCGCTGGACCGTGTAGAGGGTGACTACTGCTTTGGGACTTTGCGTAATTTCACCATTAATTAAAATCAACATTTGAAAGATGTTGAAGGCTTTCTCTTTAATTGTCAGAATGAACGTCAATTCTTCATGAATACTTCACTAAGTTTATTTCTTGAATTGCTTTAGGAGGATTGCATGTGCCGGTGAATTGCCCACACTGCATGATCTCACTGATCACCAGAGTGCAAGGGCCATCAATTATTTAAGCTGGATCTGTATGCCTTTGGCACACGTTGCCTTATTGCTTTCAGCTGAGGTTCTCGGGCTCCAGAGGTTTCAATGATTTGTATTTTATTTCTCTGCTCTGGTGTTGAGATGAAACCATAATATTGTTTTTCCTTCTGAAGTGGCTGGATGGCAAGGAGATTGAGCGCTCAGAGCGAATCCGGGCCTTGCAGGATTATGGCCAAGTGCAGCATCAAATCAAAGC
The DNA here is from genome assembly GCF_062004578.1 of Staurois parvus. NCBI lineage: Eukaryota > Metazoa > Chordata > Amphibia > Anura > Ranidae > Staurois > Staurois parvus. The sequence continues at coordinate 2,919,238 of NW_028318185.1, read as the reverse complement.
ACAAGAGGAGGCTTACGTGTTGAAGAGGACCAGAGAGAGAGAAGAGGCCCAAAAAGAATCCTCTGCAAAACAAACCGCTAACAAGACAGCGCCAGAGAGGAGGCCGGGATTTGATGGACGCTGGTACACAGACATCAACAACACCTTGTATGTCCAACACCGAATTTCTCTTGCTTGATTTTATACAATACGGTATAATTATCAGTTAGAGAGTGTTTAACCACTTCCAGACCGGACACTTTTACCCCCTTCCTGACCAGGGCAATTTTCAGCTTTCAGCGCTATCACCCTTTGAATGACAATTGCGCGGTCATGCAACACTGTACCCAAATTAATTTTTTACCATTTTTTTGAGACAGATAAAGCTTTATTTTGGTGGTATTTATTCACCGCTGGGATTTTTATTTTTTTTGTTAATGAAAATGCTATGTAAATGAAAAAGTCCAAAAATTTTTGAAAAAAAGTGTTTTTTTAATAAAATTTTGCAAATAAATAATATTTCATCATACATCTTGGCCAAAATTTATTCCATTATCTTTTTAGTAAAAAAAAAATCCAAATTAGTTTATAACCAAAAATTATAATTCTTAAACATTTTTTTTTTACGTTTTTATTTATTTTTTTATATTTTTTATTTATTTATTTTTTTTACATACTGTCACCCTAGCAGTACAGTGTCACCATGGTGACACTGTACTACTTGTGGGGGGTGATGAAGATTTTTTTTTTTTTTTTTTACACATTGCTTTTACACCCATATAGGATGTAAAAGCAATCATTTCTATTTCTCTCTGGCTGCATTCTTGCACTCATTGAGAAGTACTGTGTGAGCTGTGATTGGTCACAGCTTGTCACATGGTACAAGCCTGTTGTGAATAGGCTTGTACCATGTGACCTCTGTGATCATTCACAGATTTCACACGTAGTAAGCAATGATGTCACAAGTGACATCTTGCTTACTACTTTGCATGTGATCACTGATTGGCCAATCAGTGATCACATGATCGGGACCTCGTACAGAGGTCCCGTCCAACGATCAGTGTTTCACTGTGTCCGGAGGACACAGCGGGCACCGGATCGCGGTGCTGCGCGCTCCCAGGGAGCGCGCACAAGCAGGGTGCGGGGAGGCTGTTATAAACGGCCACCCGACCCTGAACTGCCACCGTCCGGCTGTTTATATGCAACAGCCGGTCAGGAAGTGGTTAAATGTTTTAGATTTACATGTCCGTGTGATCAGCTTAAACCCAATTGTACCTTCATTTTGTATTTTTTAGATAAAGACTAGGTACTGAACAGGTAAGGTTTAATTTTTTTTTTTTATTGGAGTTCCAGCACCGTCCCAGTAAAATGGAAGAGAATCACCAGTACTCAATTAAAGATCAGCAATTTATATGTGTTTATTTGTGGGCAGCACAGTGGCTAAATGGTTAGCACTTCCGACTGGCAGTACTAGGGTTGTTGGTTCAAATCCCAACCACGGCACCACCTGCCTGGAGTTTGCATGTTCTCTCTGTGCCTGTGTGGGTTTCCTCCGGGTACTCTGGTTTCCTCCCACACTCCAAAGACATGCTTGTAGGTTAATTGGATCCTGTCTAAATTGTCCTATGTATGAATGTGAGTTAGGGACCTTAGATTGTACACCCCTTGAGGGTTAGGGACTGATGTGAATGTACAATATATATGTAAAGTGCTGTGTAAATTGACGGCGCTGTATAAGTACCTGAAATAAATAAAAATTTGTGTAAGGCCACATGGGTCAATTACAGCTAATGTTTCAGTGCTGTGCAGGCTCCCTTCCTTAAAGTGGTTCTAAAACCTGGACTTTTTTTTTTACCCTAATGCAGGGGTGGGAAACTGTAGCCCTCCAGGTGTTGTAGAACTACAAATCCCATGAGGCATTGCAAAACTGACATTTACAAGCATGACTCCCAAAGGCAGATGGGACTTGTAGTTCACCAACAGCTGGAGGGCCACAGTTGCCCACCCCTGCGGCCTAATGCATTCCCTGCAATAAGGTAAAAAATGTCCCAGTGTTTGTATCACCTCCTTATACCCCACCCCCCTCTTTACTTACCTGAGTCCTATCTTGATCCAGTGCTGTGCCCATCTGCAGTGGCTCTCTCCTTTCTCTATTCTTACAGAGGTAGAAGCAGGAGACATTGACTCCTGCTGCTGTCAGTCTAATCCTGTGAGCAGACAGCAGGGGGTGGGGCTGAGCCGCGCTGTGTGTATCAATAGAAGCACACAGCCAGGCTCAGAATCAAGCCCACAGGTATGCCACAATAACAAGCTGCTTCTTATGAATGCACACCTAGAGTTGGAGGGGTCTGTAGTGCCAGCGGGGGTTTCCATAAGAGGAGGTTTGGTGCTGCTCAGTGAAATATCATTGCACAGAGCAGGCAAGAATAACATGTTTGTTATTTTTAAAAAAAAACAAAAAAACACTTTTACAAATGCTTTAATGTACTCCTTCCCATACCTTCGCTCTTCTCTCAAAGAAAAATTGTAACAATATCTAATACAGTGTACATAAATTAGTACACATACACTTTTGAAGGCTGCTCCTGTGCCGCCGCTTTGAAAATTTATTTTAATGCGCATGTCAAAAATGGAGCACATGATGTCTTGTGCATGTACTGTACAACATTACATTAATCTGTGTAATAGAAAAAAAAAAATCGCAATATCTTGGGGAGAAAGTTTTTCTATTTATATATTTTTTTAAGCAACATATCTTGAGCACTCGCAGCTTAGGCACGATATCACCCTGAAGGCACCAGTGACCTGGGGTTACGTCCCTTGTACTTTTAGCGGATCAAGGAAGTGGACGCAAGAAAGGTAAATTAAATTTTTTTAAAGGTGTTTTTTTAAAACAGTGTTAGATGATTTTTACATGTGAATTTACAAATACAGTGGAACTAAAGTTAAAAAATAAAAAATTGTTAAATGGCCAATGGCTCCCACTACTGTGCCTCTGCCAATGAGTAGAGGGAGACTGTCAGGAATGGACTCACTGCTGGTGATGCTGGGGCTCACCTGCCGTGTGGGCTGCAGTACCGGTGCTTGCCAGCGGGTGCTTTCAGCAGCCAGGATCTCATTTCTGCAAGCAAGCCATCACCTGAAGCTGATTGCAGGAGGTGTATTTAAGCAGGACCAGGCCTGCAATCAACGCCTTGGTGTTTTCCCTTGAGCCCCTGTATCTTGTTCCTAGTGTCCTGTGCATCTGTTCCTGAGAGAAGTTACCTTGTTGCCGACCCTGCCTGATCCTGATTCCTGTTGACCGTCTCCTGCTCTGACTCCTGGCTCATCCCTGACTATTCTTCTGCCTACTCCTATGCTGTTTGACATCCTCTTGCTGTAGCTTGGCTCGTGACTCGTTTACTCTTTGCCTGCTGCTCTGTACTGACCTCCACCGTTACCGACCCGGCTTGTCTGACTACGCTACACTCCATACTGTCATCCATCCATCCCGCACGGATCCAGTCACTACTGTCCAAACCTGCCAGCCCCTACACATCAGGCTCTCCCCCGGTACATACCTTCAGCGGACCCCTCTACCACAGTTGGGTGCACTCAGGGGCTGCGACCTGGTCTCAGTCCTGCGCCAAGTCCATCCCCACCATCAGGGATTCCGGTGAAAAGGCAGACCGGGGCTTAGACTCCGCGCCCTGGGGAATCCCGTTCCGTGGGTCACTAGAGATCCCGCCGGGCGGTGCCTGACACTACATTACGGCCTGCCTGACCATTCCAACTCTCCAGCCCTGACTACGCCTGTGTTCCTGCACATATTGATATTAGTGTGAGGTTGGTTTTGTTTACTGTGCGTTTTGTATATTTGGGCGGCTAATAATAAATTATATTATTATTACATCATTCCTGAAGCCTGCTACTTCCCTGTGTCAGTCCACACATTTCTGGTCATACCCAGATCCCTGACAGAGACCCGGGACAGCCAAGGCTCCTGTGCACAGCGCCTTTAGCCTTTACAACAATTTTAAGTATTTTCTTTTAGTTAGGGGGCCCAGCGCCGTTCTATTCTTCTGTTCTCTGACAACACGCTGTTGCTGTGTGTGGAAGCAACAGTCTATCTCCAGCACTCAGAGATGCCTCCTGCACAGTCACAACTACTGTGATCCAGTAATAATGATGCTCCTTGCTCAGGGAAATAAATAAGTCTCCTTTAACCTCCTTAGCGGTATTCCCGAGTGTAGCTCGGGGTAAAATTTGAGTACCAAGAGCGGTAACCCCGAGCTACACTCGGGATTACCATGCGGTGTTGCTCAGGGAGTCCCTGCAGCGCTTACCTTGTCCTTCGCTCCCGCGATGTGTCCCCTGCAGCATCCCCGGCCATCTCCTCCGGCCGATGCCGGCATCCGGCTTCCGTGTTCCGGTCCCTGTGACATCGTGACGTACGGGCGCCGGAACTGGCGGCAAATTTGAAATTTTTTTAAAATTTCATTTTTTTTTAAATGACTATTACATAGTAAAACATTGCTGTTTCAATGCATTTCACATACATTTTGTCCCTACTGCTTTGTCCGGCGCCCTGCCTGCATTTTGACTGTTCTTTCTGCCTGGAAACTTAGAAAAGTCCATGGCGTCCAAAAAGCGTCCCTTTACGTCAAAAGCGGTTTTAGACCGGCTAGAGAACAGCGATAGTAAATCAGAACCACTTGCAGAATTGAGTGATAATGATTCGTGGAGAAATTCGTCATCAGACACTGAAAATGATTTTGCGACTTTGCTCAGCGGTGTGCGAACTTGGCGCTATATTTCAAATTTCAGTGTTTTCGGTTTGATTATATTATTGAATTAAATTTATTATTATTATATTATTATTTTTTATGATTATTTATTAAATTATAATTTATGATTTCGTGTTTCAAATTTTATCATCCCCGGAATGTTTACTAGACTCTTGTTCGGACAGATTTCAGTGAGTTATTCCTAAAAATTACAGGCCTACAATAAAAAACTACATATTTCCATGCAAAAAAATGGTACCGCTTTCAGCACAAAAAATCGGAAATAATCATACCGCCGAGGAGGTTAAGGGCAAAAAAAGCATACCTCTGTCAAACTGAGATGAGTATTGAAGAGACTCGATCTAATCATAGTCTAAGATTTTGTTCTGCATCCTGACATTGCTTCAATAGACCAGGTTACCTCCTCTGTCAGATTCTGTGGTCTGCAGCAGCCTGGTATTCAGGGAACACCTAATTCCAAGCCTTTAATTCTGAGTCCAAGGAATTCCAATTCCATCCAACAGAATGCTTACTGAGGGACCTAGATCTGAGGAAGCATAGCAAGAAAGGACGTAGGCTACAGTCCTGCTCAGAGACACAATGAAAGCTCTATTCCATCCACCTGAAGCAGTCAAATTAATTATATGTAGTGCTTACCCCCGAAGGAGGCGCTGTTTTCTTGGGTCCCCTGTTCCTAGTACCCATGACTCTCCGACACAGCAGGGCTGAAGGGTAGATATTTAGTGCAACAATGAACAATCATTCAACAACCAAAGAATGGCAATAGTAATAAACAATGGCAATAGCAATAAACACTTCAATAAGTATGTGAAACCATTGCAAAATAACATATATACTCGGTGATAAAAAACAGACCAGTAACTGACCCCTTATCTCTGCATTATGGGAGGTCCTGTCTAAGGGGCAATGCTAAGACAATGGTCTGGCAGTCTTTGGTAATATGTCCCCTACTGCTCAGTGCACTGCGACCCAAATCTGGCACTGGAGCACTCAATATTAAATTCCTCTGAACCTGGGAATAGGCTCCAGCCTGGTGCCCTGAATGGGCAATACTGTTCCTTTAACAGAGTTTAGTAGAGTTTGACCAACGACCTCTCACCAACTTTTAAGGTGACAACTTGCTTCCTCCTGCTCTCTGTCCGGAACTCAGCATTGTCAGCCGTAGTGATGTCCTCTCAATGATCAGGCAGCGACACGGTGGCAATCCCACAGACCAGCAGATGTCTGCTGCTTAGCCTCTTGCTGTCTGTTATGCTGTAGTCAAATGTCCTGTTAGCACTGTCTGTGCTCTCCAACGTCCTCCCAATAACTGACCCTAGCCCGGAACAGTCATTCCTTTTTCTCCCTCTGAAGCTCTGGTAATGCTGGGATCTGTAGGTCCAGGACCAATCTGAAGTATAGGCTCAGTCTCCCTGGGGACTTCACTCATGACTCCATGTCATAGTTTCTCCCACCAGGTTCTGTCCTTTTCCAGGCTGCACAGCAATACCATTACTGCTTGCTTTGTTTTCCCAGGTGGTGGGTGGGGCTTCTCTGGCTGCTTATAGCCCTGCAACATTCCATGGTTTCTCTCTCTCCTTACTGAAAGTCCAGGAGAGGGAGAAAGCTGCAGCACTGGCTATGCGTGAGCTGCAGCAACATGTGTGACCCGATCAGTGACAGCCTGGTCCATGCAGCTGTAGTCCAGGAAGTGCATCGGACTGGGGCTACATACTGTACACTATATTGCCAAAAGTATTGGGACACCCCTCCAAATCATTGGATTCTGGTGTTCCAATCACCTCCATGGACACAGGTGTATAAAATCAAGCACCTAGGCATGCAGACTGCTTCTACAAACATTTGTGAAAGAATGGATCGCTCTCAAGAGCTCTGTGAACCCAAGCGTGGTACCGTGATAGGTTGCCACCTGTGCAATCAGTCCATCTGTGACATTTCCTTGCTACTAAATATTACACAGTCAACTGTTCGTGGTATTATAACAAAGTGGAAGCAACTGGGAACAACAGCAACTCAGCCACAAAGTGGCAGACCACGGAAAATGACAGAGCGCGATGAGCACATGCTGAAGTGCACAGTGCGCAGAAGTCGTCAACTGTCTGCAGAGTCAATAGCTAAAAACCTCCAATCTGTGGCCCTCAGATTAGCACATGTGTGCGTAGAGAGCTTCATGGAATTGGTTTCCATGTCCGAGCAGCTGCATCCAAGCCTTACATCACTAAGTGCAATGCAAAGCTTCGGATGCAGTGGTGTAAAACACGTCACCACTGGGCTCTAGAGTAGGGGAGACACGCTCTCTGGAGTGTTGAATCATGCTTCTCTTCTCTGGCAATCCGATGGATGTGTCTGGGTTTGGCAGCTACTACGAGAAAAGTACTTGACTTCATTGTGACAAGTGTAAAGTTTGGTGTGCATTATCGTGTGGGGTTGTTTTTCAGGGGCTGGACTTGGCGCTTTAGTTCCAGTAAAGGGAAATCTTTTAGGTGTCAGCATACCAAGACATTTTGGACAATTTCATGCTCCGGACTTTGTGGGAACAGTTTGGGGATGGCCCCTTCCTGTTCCAATAAGAATGAACATGACTGCACACCAGTGCACACAGCAAGGTCCTTAATGACATGGATGAGTGAGTTTTGGGTGGAGGAACTTGACTGGCCTGCACAGAGTTCTGACCTCAACCCCATAGAACACCTTTGGGATGATTTAGACCGGAGACTGTGAGCCAGGCCTTCTTGTCCGACATCAGTGCCTGACCTCACAAATGTGCTTCTGGAAGAATGGTTAAACATTCCCATAGACACCCTCCTAAACCTTGTGGACAGATTTCCCAGAAGAGTTGAAGCTGTTATAGCTGCAAAGGGCGGGGCCAACTCAATATTGAACCCTACGGACTAAGACTGGGATGCCATTAAAGTTCATGTGCGTGTAAAGGCCGGCCGACCAATACTTTTGGCAATATAGTGTATATGACTCAGATTCAAAGCAAATAAGAGTGAATAGTTGGGCCACCAGAACTCTTGCCATAATGTACAAGTAGGCACCTTTACATACTCACACATTTTGGCATACTTACCTCTCAGACCACCCTCCTCCAGCAATGTGAGGTCTGCCCACCTCTTGATGCTTTTTCTGCTTCCATTTTCTCATGGTCTTCTTCCAGGTTCGGTGTCTTCAATTACAGGGCAGCCACAGATGGTGCATTTTCCTGAGATCTGGTTCTTACATGCTCAGCATTGCACAGCAGTCAGAGTTCAATGAGAAAATATTGTTCGCAGACCAGGAAAGAGGTTTTATGACACAAGAGACTTGCAGAGTCCCTTATGTCATAAAACTTTACCAGCAAAAAAGTGTTTCAAATTTAAAGTGTGTCTAAACGCAAGAACAAAAATGTTTTGGCTGTGCTTCTCTTTTAAATATATTGCATTTTAGCCTGTGCTGACAGAGTCAAGTAAACTTTAAAGTGATTATTGTTTTTAAATAAAAAAAAAAGAATTTATACATATCTGCTCTGTACAAGGGCATTGCACAGAGTGGCCCCTATTCCTCTTCTGAGGTCCCCCCACAGGACCTCTTCTCAGTGTGCCACCATGAGGAGCATCTTTTCTCTCAGTAAGAGTCTTGCCCTCACACTGCAGTGCTCTGTGCTGACAGAGCTAAGTAACCACCACACCCCTCATCACAAGCGTCCTCAAACAGACCTACATCTCAGAGAAGAAGAGGGGATGTGTCTGACCAGGTCTTTTTCTGTTTGCTGGTTACTAGATGCACTAGATCTAACTCTGGTGCTTATTGGACCATCCAGTCATTGACACCTTGCTGAAGTGCTGGAGGAAATACTGTGGAAATTGTTTTTTTTTTTTTGTACAGTGTCCATCTGACTGCATATCTAGATATGACTACATACAGTCTCTATTTTGGTGTGCTCTAACTGCATGCTAATTACTCTGTACTATAAAGCCCAACTGAGCTTTCAGATTAAATCATATAAATACTTTTTAGATACAAAAAAAGTAGATTTTTCTTTAAAAGGCAGCCGCAACTTGAGTAGAAGAACCTCTCCCCTGCCACTATACTCTGTGTCGAAGCAGTGGTCTCTCTGCAGAGGTCTGACTTGCCCCCTGCAGGATCAGAGCTAAAGGTCTGCAATCAGTAAAACTCATACTCCCTATTGATTGAAGAGCTCTTGCTCTGATTCAGCCGGGGGTGTGTGGGATCTCACAGAGAGATTTCTGCTTTCACATAAAGAGCAGGGGTCCTTCTCTACAGCTTGCACCTGGAATGTATTTAGGTGATTAAAACTGAAAGTTCAGTTGGGCTTTAAAGGATAAGTTCACCTTTGGGAACGTTTCATATTCCGCCCAGGGGTGGACTGACCATTTGGAAACTCGGGCACTGCCCGAGGGCCCGGGGTTAGTAGGGGGCCCCATGAGATGCCCCTGGTACCTTTTTCATAGGCTTTTTTGAGTTTGGGCAAGGACACAGGGGCCCCATGATCCCCTATTGCCCGGGGGCCCCTGGTTCCACCTGTGTGCGGGGAGAAGTTTCCCCTTACTATCTGTCAGATGTGAAAACAGCGCGGCCGTGCGAGGCACCGCCCACACGGCTGTTTAATTCATTCATGGGCTTCCGTGAATGAATGAACTGCAAGTCCCGACATCCTTAGCGACTGTGGGCTTGTAGCAGGGGCGGACTGACAACTCATGGGGCCCCCGGGCAATAGGGGATCATGGGGCCCCTGTGTCCTTGCCCAAACTCTAAAAAGCCTATGAAAAAGGTACCAGGGGAATCTCATGGGGCCCCCTACTGACCCCGGGCCCTCGGGCAGTGCCCGAGTTTCCAAATGGTCAGTCCGCCCCTGGCTTGTAGTTTTTAATGAACTACCACGGCATTGAGGAGCATTGAAGCTTCCTGTCAATATATCTGCTTGACTGTACATCCCATGCGGTAAGCAGATATTCTGACAGGTCTGCAGGAGACCTGCATGGCATCAGCAAACTACTGATCTCTGGTGCAATGCTTTCCAGGCTCCTGCATACAAAAATAATAAATGCACATTTTTTTACCTGCAAAAAAAATGTGCATTTATTTTTTTTGTCCAAAAGGTGAACTTATCCTTTTAGTTTGTCAACACCCAGATGTTGAATAGATTGATTACATTCTCATACCTTTTTAGTATAGAGATGTGGCTAGCGTAAATAGACAGGGTCAATTTGGTTGTTTTGCAGGCTAGCTGGTATGTCTGCTGTGAAATCTTTTGTTTGTGATCTGCGTTGCCCTTCCATCTGCACCTTACTGCAAAGGCTAGTCAAAGGTTGGAGTGGTTGCCACTTTTTTCTATAGTATAGAGATGTGCACAAAATAAAAAATAGTTTTGTTTCAGATTCAGTTTGGTAAGTAAATCATTTCGTTTCGTCATATTAGTTATGTTAGAATGATTTGTTTTCGGAATTCATTTCACATATTTGAATTAATTTTTTATATTCGTTGTTCCAGATTGATGCGTATTTTCAGAAGTTATTTCCGGAGATTGGCTATTTTTGTTTTAACCTGTTAATTCGTTATTTCGAGAGATTATTCATGCACTCTGAGTCATCCCTGCTAGTCCAACCCACAAAGAGAAATTGAATGAGCTATTGACTGGAGTTGCATGCATCTGAAAGTAATGAATGAAACAATTAATTTTGGATTCATTTGTTACTGTATGCAATGATTTGGAAATTCTGATGGATCCACCTCCATCCAACCCAAACACAATAAGTAGGAATCATATTACTACATTTTTAAACCTTACTGTATTTATTGTAATGTTTCCATTACATACTGTATGTAGCACTTATTATCTCACGACTCGACTATTGCAACTCCCTCCTCACCGGCCTACACCAACACAGGCTATCCCCGCTTCAGTCTATCCTGAACTCAGCGGCCAGACTCATCCACCTTACCAACCGCTCCGCATCTGCCATCCCCATCTGTCATTCCCTCCACTGGCTCCCGATTGCCCAACGCATTAAATTCAAACTACTAACACTGACATACAAAGCCATTCATAACACTGCCCCGAACTACCTCACCAACCTGATACCCAAATACCACCCTACCCGCACTCTTCCCTCCTCACAAGACCTCATACTTTCTAGCTCCCTGGTCTCCTCCTCCCACGCCTGACTGCAGGACTTCTCCAGGACTTCCCCCATCCTCTGGAACTCACTACCCCAATCCATTAGACTGTCACCTACCCTTCTAACCTTCAGGCGCACCCTGAAAACCCATCTCTTCAGGGAAGCCTACCTCACCCTCACCTAACAGCCGATCTCCTCCACTCCTCCTACCACTCCATCCCCCACAGCCACTTCCTCCTGTACCACTATCCCCTCCCTCCTAGATTGTAAGCTCGAAAGAGCAGGGCCCTCGAACCCCTCGTATATTGTTTTGTTACTGTATTGTCCCATGTACTGTCCCCCACTATAATGTACATCGCTGAGCAAACTTTTTGGCGCTATATAAATACTGTATAATAATAATAATAATAGTGCATTTTTATAATAATGAAAAATGTTAATGCAAAAAAGAATCGTCTGATTATCTACAGTAAGAGTCAAAGACTACTGAAAACATTAACAAAAGAAAGGCCCCAATTATCGCATCATGTCATTCGAATAAAGCAAATTAATTTGTTCGGTTGGTTATATTTTATTTTGGATTCCTTGAAATGGTTTATTATTGTGATTGGAAGACACATCCGAATCTCTGAATAACGAAAATTTTCTCTGAATTTCGATTCGCAACAAAATGAATCACAAATGTCTACTGTTGTATATTGCCTCCTAATAAAATATGTAAAATAAAAATGTAAGACCTAACCTACAATTTTATAACCTGTTTCAATTTGAGGACTATTCCTATCTGTTTTTTTTTAGACCAGATTGTGATGAGAACAAAGAAAACTGTCCTGAAATATCCCCAGGAGACCGGGATACAACAGAAGATGAAAATGAGGAGGACAAAGCATTTTGGCAGGAACCTACACACTACACGCCAGAAAGTCGATTAGAAACGCACAGATACATGGAGGAAAAACGCAAATCTAAAGAGAGCAAGAGGTAAAAAAATAACCGTGAATCATTGCCTTGTTTAATTGAGCTTATCACCTTGCAATATGCAGAGCGGACAGCATTTGAGATTTGAGTGAATGCTAATTCTAGTTAAAAATAACGGCACATAAATCACTGTAATGGGCTGGGTGGGCAGCCAGGTGGAGAAACTGTCGACCATATGGACAAACAAATTATATACACAAATTCAAAGATTACCTGTACATTAAAACTGAACATTCAATGGTAAAATTGAGCAGGTGCAGTACAGATATGTTAACACATTTCAGCTGTCAGGCCTCATTCATAGCTTTCCTAAGTGCGTTTTTGTAACTATACTGTTTTTGACCTCGTAGCCAATTAAGTTCTTTATGTTCGGATGGAACTGAGTTGCCGGCTTGATTTTACCACTGAATGTTACACAAAGGCGGACTGACAACTCATGGGGCCCCCGGGCAATAGGGGATCATGGGGCCCCTGTGTCCTTGCCCAAACTCAAAAAAGCCTATGAAAAAGGTACCAGGGGCATCTCATGGGGCCCCCTACTGACCCCAGGCCCTCGGGCAGTGCCAGAGTTTCCAAATGGTCAGTCCGCCCCTGGTGGTTGCAGTCAGAAATTCCTCAATCCGTGCTGTGTAGTGTGGATGAAGGCATCTGTTACATTTTTTCCATTCAGAATGCAGGCTGAACAGATTATATCTACAGGTTTATGGCCAGCATAAATCGAGCAGGCCAAACAAGAAAAGCCAATGGATAGAGGAATCTCCTTGCCGGGACATTGTATTCTGACAGTGGCACCTGTTGCTCTCAGAATACGCTGATTAGCAGCTGCAACTGATTGGTTGCAGCCACTGATCAATGGGAAATATTCCAACATATCCCATTCTTCAGTGGGGGGGAACCTACACACTGATTGAAATTTGGCTAGTCCCTGTTGAACCGGCCAAATTTCGATCCATCTATGGCTACTTTAAAGCCGGCCATAGATAGATCAAAATTTGGTCGGTTCAGCAGGGACCAACTGAATTTGGATCTATCTATGGGCAGGCTGGTTGTACAGAAGTCAATCTCTTTATCGACTTCTGTACAACCAGCCTGTCAGGTTTTTTTTTCTCTCAATCAGTGCTGTCAGCCATAGCCGGCAACACTGATCATTGTATTCTGATGGCAGGGAACTCATGAGGCTCCTCTATGAACAAGCCCCTGGTGGGCAGGGCGAATTGTATCAGAGGGTGTGGCCAAAGCAGCTGCTGAGGCCATCCTACTCACACCGGAGTCCAAGGACAGGGTGGAGCAGCGTCTATCTCCTTATCCTTATCCTGTATAGGCTTTACAGAGTTAAAGAATAAGTTCACCTTTAGTAGCATGTTACATATTGCACCCATATTCAGGTTCAGGGTCAGTATGGCATTAGGGAATCTATAATCAGCACCTGTGACCTCCTGTGTATACTGTCCTAGGTCCTAAAATGTGCCTAGGTTTGAAATACTGTGGGAGTGATGTCTGCAAATCCCTGTTAGACATCATGTCAGTCAATGTGGAGCCCACTTAGAACCTAGGACCAGGCTATACTCAGTGTGTAATTAAACCCAACACCTCTAAAAAATGTATAATATGTATTATAACAAATTTTGTTTTTAATCTGTCCACTAACTTATCCATTCAGGAGGGTGCCTAGCACTAAAACACCCCTTTACTACACCGTGTTCCAAATTATTATGCAAATGATATTTTTCTCATTTACCTAAATAATTGATGTAAATAACAGTCAGCATAATTCTCATGTTATCAACTATTAAGAGTACAATTCACATTTTATTGAACAAACCTCCTAATGATAACAGGATTTTTTTTTTTTCGTGGTCAGTCATAAACTCCACATACTTTGCAGAGGTCATCTTTACACCTTCGGGGGCTCTAAAGGGGCTGACCTGCTCTGTTCCCATGATTCTGGCCCAAAACATAACTCCACCACCGATTTGCTGACGTCGCAGCCTTGTTGGAACAGGGTGGCCGTCCACCAACCATCCACTACTCTATCCATCTGGACCATCCAGGGTTGTACGGCACTCATCAGTGAACAGGACTGTTTGAAAATTAGTCTTCATGTATTTTTCTGCCCAATGCAGCCATTTCTGCTTGTGAGCATTGGTTAGTGGTGGCCGAATCGAAGGTTTATGCACAGCTGCAAGACTCTGGAGGACTCTACACCTTGATGTCCGTGGGACTCCAGAGGCACCAGCAGCTTCAAATATCTGTTTGCTGCTATGTAATGGGATTTTAGCAGCTGCTCTCTTGATCCGATGCATGGATCTGGCAGAAATCTTCCTCAATGTGCCTATATCTGCACCAACCCGTCTGTGCTCTGAATCAGCCACAAATCTCTTAATAGTGCGATGATCACGCTTAAGTTTTCGTGAAATATCTAATGTTTTCATACCTCGTCCAAGGCATTGAACTATTTCACTCTTTTCGGCAGCAGAGAGATCGTTTTTCTTCCCCATATTGCTTGAAAATTGTGCTCTGCTTAATAATGTGGAACATCGTCCTTTAGTAGTTTTTCCTTAAATTGGGCTCACCGGCCAATCTAATTATCACAGGTGTCCGAGATTGTTTTCAGTGATCAAAAGAGCCCTGACACACAATGCCATCCATGAGTTAAACTGAAAAACAAAATATTTCATCTTTGTGACACTTAAATAGAATTTGCATAATAATTTGGAACGCGGTGTAATATGAGATCAAATCTAAACCCCCCTCATCATGTAAAAGTCAGATCATTTTCCATTCTTCAAGAACGACCTCTTTTAGAGCCTGGATGCTGGATGGAGAGTGATGCTCAACTTGTCTCTTCAGAATTCCCCATAGGTGTTCGATTGGGTTCAGATCAGGAGACATACTTGGCCACTGAATTACGTTCACCCGGTTCTTCTTCAGAAATGCAACAGTGGCCTTAGATGTGTGTTTTGGATCATTGTCATGTTGGAAAAGTGCACAACCAAAGACATGGCGTGATGGTAGCATCTTCTTTTTCAATATAGAGCAGTACATCTGTGAATTCATGATACCATCAATGAAATGCAGCTCCCCGACACCAGCAGCCCTCATGCAGCCCCAAAGAAAGACACTGCCACCACCATGTTTCACAGTAGGCACCATGCACCATGCCAATCTAATTATCACAGGTGTCTGAGATTGTTTTCAGCGATCAAAAGAGCCCTGACACACAATGCCATCCATGAGTTACACTGAAAAGCAAAATATTTCATCTTTGTGACACTTAAATAGAATTTGCATAATAATTTGGAACGCGGTGTTTAACCATTTAGGAGTGTGCCTACCACTAACCTGGTTGCTAAATTCATTCAGGAGGGTGCTTATCACTGACCCGGCCCCAGACTGGGTGCTTATCATCGACCCACCACCCACTGTAACCACATAGGAGGGTGTCTAACCCATACTCTGGCTGCAACCACTCAGATATGCAACACAGCGGTTGGTTTTCAACATTTTTTTTTACAAATAAATATGTGAAATGAGTTGCATGTATTTGTATCCATCCCCCCCCTTCCCCCGGAGTCAATACTTTGTAGAACCACCTTTCGCTGCAATTACAGCTGCAAGTCTTTTTGGGGTTGTCTCTATCAGCTTTGCACTTTTAGAGAGGGACATTTTTGCCCATTCTTCTTTGCAAAATAGCTGAAGCTCTGTCAGATTGGATGGAGAGCGTGTGTGAACAGCAATTTTTAAGTCTTGCCACAGATTCTCAATTGGAATTAGGTCTGGACTTTGACTGGGCTATTCCAACACATGAATATGCTTTGATCTAAACCATTCCATTGTAGCTCTGGATGAATGTTTAGGGTTGTTGTCCTGCTGGAAGGTGAACCTCCGCCCCGGTCTCAAGTCTTTTGCAGACTCTTAACAGGTTTTTTTCAAAGATTGCCCTGTATTTGGCTCCATCCATCATCCCATCAACTCTTACCAGCTTCCCTGTTCCTGCTGAAGAAAAGCATCCCCACAACATGATGCTGTCACCACCATGCTTCATGGTGGGGATGGTGTGTTCAGGGCGATGTGCAGTGTTAGTTTTCTGCCACACATAGTGTTTTGCTTTTAGGCCAAAAAATTCAATTTTGGTCTCATCTGACCAGAATATCTTCTTACACATGTTTGCTGTGTCCCCCACATGGCTTCTTGCAAACTGCAAATGGGACTTCTTATGGCTTTCTTTCAACAATGGCTTTCTTCCTGCTACTCTTCTATAAAGGCCAGATTTGTGGAGTGCATTTCTAATAGTTGTCCTGTGGACAGATTCTCCAACCTGAGCTGTGGATCTCTGCAGCTCCTCCAGAGTTACCATGGGCCTCTTGGCTGCTTCTTTAATTTATGGCCTGTCGGTTTAGGTAGATGGCCATGTCTTGTTAGGTTTGCAGTTGTGCCATACTCTTTCCATTTTTGGATGATGGATTGAATCGTGCTCTGTGAGATATTCAAAGCTTGGGATAGCTTTTCTTAACCTAACCCTGCTTTAAACTTCTTCACAACTTTATCCCTGACCTGTCTGTGGTGTTCCTTGACCTTCATGATGCTGTTTGTTCACTAATGTTCTCTAACAAACCTCTGAGGGCTTTACAGAACATCTTTATTTATACTGAGATTAAATTACACACAGGTGCACAAAGCAAGGTCCATAAAGACATGAATGAGCGAGTTTGTGGTGGAGGAACTTGACTGGGTTGAAAAGCGTCTTGACCTCAACCCCATAGAACACCTTTGGGATGAATTAGAGTGGAGACTGCGAGCCAGACCTTCTCTTCCGACATCAATGCCTGACCTCGCAAATATGCAGAGCGGACAGCATTTGAGATTTGAGTGAATGCTAATTCTAGTTAAAAATAACGGCACATAAATCACTGTAATGGGCTGGGTGGGCAGCCAGGTGGAGAAACTGTCGACCATATGGACAAACAAATTATATACACAAATTCAAAGATTACCTGTACATTAAAACTGAACATTCAATGGTAAAATTGAGCAGGTGCAGTACAGATATGTTAACACATTTCAGCTGTCAGGCCTCATTCATAGCTTTCCTAATGCAGGCCATAGATGGGTCGAAAATCGGCCGATTTTTCGGCCGAAAATAAAATCGGCCGATTTTCGGATCGTTAGTGGGCGATTTGGTCGGCCGTTTTTCGGTATTTTGGCCGTTTTTTTTTTTTCGGTAAAGTTGGAAAAAAATCGGCCGATTTTGCCGATCGGCCGATTTTCGCGGCAAGTAGTGGGCAAATCGGCCGATTTTTTACCGATAAAAAATCTGCGCATGAGCAGTGACCTGCAAGAGGAAGACAAAAAGAAGAAAAAGAAGAAGAGGAAGAAGAAGAGGATGAAGAAGAAGAAGAGGAAGAGGAAGAAGAAGAGGATGAAGAAGAAGAGGATGAGGATGAAGAAGAAGAAGAGGATGAGGATGATGAAGAAGAAGAAGAAGAGGATGAGGATGAAGAAGAAGAAGAAGAAGAGGATGATGAAGAAGAGGATGAGGATGATGCTGATGAAGAAGAAGAAGAGGAGGAGGAGGATGATGATGATGAAGAAGAAGAGGATGAGGATGAAGAAGAAGAGGATGAGGATGAAGAAGAAGAAGAGGATGAGGATGAAGAAGAAGAGGATGAGGATGAAGAAGAAGAGGATGAAGATGAAGAAGAGGATGAAGAAGAAGAAGATGAGGATGATGAAGAAGAAGAAGAGGATGAGGATGAAGAAGAGGAGGAGGAGGAGGAGGAGGATGAAGAAGAAGAAGAAGAGGAGGAGGAGGAGGATGAAGAAGAAGAGGATGAGGATGATGAAGAAGAAGAGGAGGAGGATGGAGAAGAAGAAGAAGAAGAAGAGGATGAAGAAGAAGAAGAAGAGGATGAGGATGAGGAAGAAGAGGAGGAGGAGGAGGAGGATGAAGAAGAAGAAGAAGAAGAGGAGGAGGATGATGATGAAGAAGAGGAGGAGGAGGATGATGAAGAAGAAGCGGATGAGGATGAGGAAGAAGAAGAAGAGGATGAGGAAGAAGAAGAGGATGAGGATGAAGAAGAGGATGAGGATGAAGAAGAAGAGGATGAGGATGAAGAAGAAGAAGAAGAAGAGGATGAGGATGAAGAAGAAGAAGTAGGATGAAAATAAGAAGAATTCGAGTCCAGCAAAAAGTATCTCTGCAGAGAGCTCTGCTATTTCTGACAGTTCTCTGACAGTTCTTTGACATTTACAGCGGTTGAAACATTGTATCTATTTATTTCCGAATAAAAACATCTGTATCCTAAATGGAAACAAATAGATACAATGTTTCAACCGCTGTAAATGTGAAGGAACTGTCAGAAATAGCGGAGCTCTCTGCAGGGACACTTTTTGCCAGCTGTAGAAGGGATGAAAATCGGCCGATTTTTTTTACCATTGATGGTAACGTCGGCCGCTTGAACGACCGAATTTTCGTTTTTTAAAAGAAAAATCTGCCGTTTTTTCTCCCCATCTATGGCCTGCATTAGTGTGTTATTGTAACTATACTGTTTTTGACCTCGTAGCCAATTAAGTTCTTTATGTTCGGATGGAACTGAGTTGCCGGCTTGATTTTACCACTGAATGTTACACAAAGGCGGACTGACAACTCATGGGGCCCCCGGGCAATAGGGGATCATGGGGCCCCTGTGTCCTTGCCCAAACTCAAAAAAGCCTATGAAAAAGGTACCAGGGGCATCTCATGGGGCCCCCTACTGACCCCAGGCCCTCGGGCAGTGCCAGAGTTTCCAAATGGTCAGTCCGCCCCTGGTGGTTGCAGTCAGAAGTTCCTCAATCCGTGCTGTGTAGTGTGGATGAAGGCATCTGTTACATTTTTTCCATTCAGAATGCAGGCTGAACAGATTATATCTACAGGTTTATGGCCAGCATAAATCGAGCAGGCCAAACAAGAAAAGCCAATGGATAGAGGAATCTCCTTGCCGGGACATTGTATTCTGACAGTGGCACCTGTTGCTCTCAGAATACGCTGATTAGCAGCTGCAACTGATTGGTTGCAGCCACTGATCAATGGGAAATATTCCAACATATCCCATTCTTCAGTGGGGGGGAACCTACACACTGATTGAAATTTGGCTAGTCCCTGTTGAACCGGCCAAATTTCGATCCATCTATGGCTACTTTAAAGCCGGCCATAGATAGATCAAAATTTGGTCGGTTCAGCAGGGACCAACTGAATTTGGATCTATCTATGGGCAGGCTGGTTGTACAGAAGTCAATCTCTTTATCGACTTCTGTACAACCAGCCTGTCAGGTTTTTTTTTCTCTCAATCAGTGCTGTCAGCCATAGCCGGCAACACTGATCATTGTATTCTGATGGCGAATTGTATCAGAGGGTGTGGCCAAAGCAGCTGCTGAGGCCATCCTACTCACACCGGAGTCCAAGGACAGGGTGGAGCAGCGTCTATCTCCTTATCCTTATCCTGTATAGGCTTTACAGAGTTAAAGAATAAGTTCACCTTTAGTAGCATGTTACATATTGCACCCATATTCAGGTTCAGGGTCAGTATGGCATTAGGGAATCTATAATCAGCACCTGTGACCTCCTGTGTATACTGTCCTAGGTCCTAAAATGTGCCTAGGTTTGAAATACTGTGGGAGTGATGTCTGCAAATCCCTGTTAGACATCATGTCAGTCAATGTGGAGCCCACTTAGAACCTAGGACCAGGCTATACTCAGTGTGTAATTAAACCCAACACCTCTAAAAAATGTATAATATGTATTATAACAAATTTTGTTTTTAATCTGTCCACTAACTTATCCATTCAGGAGGGTGCCTAGCACTAAAACACCCCTTTACTACACCGTGTTCCAAATTATTATGCAAATGATATTTTTCTCATTTACCTAAATAATTGATGTAAATAACAGTCAGCATAATTCTCATGTTATCAACTATTAAGAGTACAATTCACATTTTATTGAACAAACCTCCTAATGATAACAGGATTTTTTTTTTTCGTGGTCAGTCATAAACTCCACATACTTTGCAGAGGTCATCTTTACACCTTCGGGGGCTCTAAAGGGGCTGACCTGCTCTGTTCCCATGATTCTGGCCCAAAACATAACTCCACCACCGCATTGCTGACGTCGCAGCCTTGTTGGAACAGGGTGGCCGTCCACCAACCATCCACTACTCTATCCATCTGGACCATCCAGGGTTGTACGGCACTCATCAGTGAACAGGACTGTTTGAAAATTAGTCTTCATGTATTTTTCTGCCCAATGCAGCCGTTTCTGCTTGTGAGCATTGGTTAGTGGTGGCCGAATCGAAGGTTTATGCACAGCTGCAAGACTCTGGAGGACTCTACACCTTGATGTCCGTGGGACTCCAGAGGCACCAGCAGCTTCAAATATCTGTTTGCTGCTATGTAATGGGATTTTAGCAGCTGCTCTCTTGATCCGATGCATGGATCTGGCAGAAATCTTCCTCAATGTGCCTATATCTGCACCAACCCGTCTGTGCTCTGAATCAGCCGCAAATCTCTTAATAGTGCGATGATCACGCTTAAGTTTTCGTGAAATATCTAATGTTTTCATACCTCGTCCAAGGCATTGAACTATTTCACTCTTTTCGGCAGCAGAGAGATCCTTTTTCTTCCCCATATTGCTTGAAAATTGTGCTCTGCTTAATAATGTGGAACACCGTCCTTTAGTAGTTTTTCCTTAAATTGGGCTCACCGGCCAATCTAATTATCACAGGTGTCCGAGATTGTTTTCAGTGATCAAAAGAGCCCTGACACACAATGCCATCCATGAGTTAAACTGAAAAACAAAATATTTCATCTTTGTGACACTTAAATAGAATTTGCATAATCATTTGGAACGCGGTGTAATATGAGATCAAATCTAAACCCCCCTCATCATGTAAAAGTCAGATCATTTTCCATTCTTCAAGAACGACCTCTTTTAGAGCCTGGATGCTGGATGGAGAGTGATGCTCAACTTGTCTCTTCAGAATTCCCCATAGGTGTTCGATTGGGTTCAGATCAGGAGACATACTTGGCCACTGAATTACGTTCACCCGGTTCTTCTTCAGAAATGCAACAGTGGCCTTAGATGTGTGTTTTGGATCATTGTCATGTTGGAAAAGTGCACAACCAAAGACATGGCGTGATGGTAGCATCTTCTTTTTCAATATAGAGCAGTACATCTGTGAATTCATGATACCATCAATGAAATGCAGCTCCCCGACACCAGCAGCCCTCATGCAGCCCCAAAGAAAGACACTGCCACCACCATGTTTCACAGTAGGCACCATGCACCATGCCAATCTAATTATCACAGGTGTCTGAGATTGTTTTCAGCGATCAAAAGAGCCCTGACACACAATGCCATCCATGAGTTACACTGAAAAGCAAAATATTTCATCTTTGTGACACTTAAATAGAATTTGCATAATAATTTGGAACGCGGTGTTTAACCATTTAGGAGTGTGCCTACCACTAACCTGGTTGCTAAATTCATTCAGGAGGGTGCTTATCACTGACCCGGCCCCAGACTGGGTGCTTATCATCGACCCACCACCCACTGTAACCACATAGGAGGGTGTCTAACCCATACTCTGGCTGCAACCACTCAGATATGCAACACAGCGGTTGGTTTTCAACATTTTTTTTACAAATAAATATGTGAAATGAGTTGCATGTATTTGTATCCATCCCCCCCCTTCCCCCGGAGTCAATACTTTGTAGAACCACCTTTCGCTGCAATTACAGCTGCAAGTCTTTTTGGGGTTGTCTCTATCAGCTTTGCACTTTTAGAGAGGGACATTTTTGCCCATTCTTCTTTGCAAAATAGCTGAAGCTCTGTCAGATTGGATGGAGAGCGTGTGTGAACAGCAATTTTTAAGTCTTGCCACAGATTCTCAATTGGAATTAGGTCTGGACTTTGACTGGGCTATTCCAACACATGAATATGCTTTGATCTAAACCATTCCATTGTAGCTCTGGATGAATGTTTAGGGTTGTTGTCCTGCTGGAAGGTGAACCTCCGCCCCGGTCTCAAGTCTTTTGCAGACTCTTAACAGGTTTTTTTCAAAGATTGCCCTGTATTTGGCTCCATCCATCATCCCATCAACTCTTACCAGCTTCCCTGTTCCTGCTGAAGAAAAGCATCCCCACAACATGATGCTGTCACCACCATGCTTCATGGTGGGGATGGTGTGTTCAGGGCGATGTGCAGTGTTAGTTTTCTGCCACACATAGTGTTTTGCTTTTAGGCCAAAAAATTCAATTTTGGTCTCATCTGACCAGAATATCTTCTTACACATGTTTGCTGTGTCCCCCACATGGCTTCTTGCAAACTGCAAATGGGACTTCTTATGGCTTTCTTTCAACAATGGCTTTCTTCCTGCTACTCTTCTATAAAGGCCAGATTTGTGGAGTGCATTTCTAATAGTTGTCCTGTGGACAGATTCTCCAACCTGAGCTGTGGATCTCTGCAGCTCCTCCAGAGTTACCATGGGCCTCTTGGCTGCTTCTTTAATTTATGGCCTGTCGGTTTAGGTAGATGGCCATGTCTTGTTAGGTTTGCAGTTGTGCCATACTCTTTCCATTTTTGGATGATGGATTGAATCGTGCTCTGTGAGATATTCAAAGCTTGGGATAGCTTTTCTTAACCTAACCCTGCTTTAAACTTCTTCACAACTTTATCCCTGACCTGTCTGTGGTGTTCCTTGACCTTCATGATGCTGTTTGTTCACTAATGTTCTCTAACAAACCTCTGAGGGCTTTACAGAACATCTTTATTTATACTGAGATTAAATTACACACAGGTGCACAAAGCAAGGTCCATAAAGACATGAATGAGCGAGTTTGTGGTGGAGGAACTTGACTGGGTTGAAAAGCGTCTTGACCTCAACCCCATAGAACACCTTTGGGATGAATTAGAGTGGAGACTGCGAGCCAGACCTTCTCTTCCGACATCAATGCCTGACCTCGCAAATATGCAGAGCGGACAGCATTTGAGATTTGAGTGAATGCTAATTCTAGTTAAAAATAACGGCACATAAATCACTGTAATGGGCTGGGTGGGCAGCCAGGTGGAGAAACTGTCGACCATATGGACAAACAAATTATATACACAAATTCAAAGATTACCTGTACATTAAAACTGAACATTCAATGGTAAAATTGAGCAGGTGCAGTACAGATATGTTAACACATTTCAGCTGTCAGGCCTCATTCATAGCTTTCCTAATGCAGGCCATAGATGGGTCGAAAATCGGCCGATTTTTCGGCCGAAAATAAAATCGGCCGATTTTCGGATCGTTAGTGGGCGATTTGGTCGGCCGTTTTTCGGTATTTTGGCCGTTTTTTTTTTTCGGTAAAGTTGGAAAAAAATCGGCCGATTTTGCCGATCGGCCGATTTT
Source organism: Staurois parvus (assembly GCF_062004578.1). Lineage (NCBI taxonomy): Eukaryota > Metazoa > Chordata > Amphibia > Anura > Ranidae > Staurois > Staurois parvus. Next base: position 2,895,943 of record NW_028318185.1, on the reverse strand, counting down.
CGCGGCAAGTAGTGGGCAAATCGGCCGATTTTTTACCGATAAAAAATCTGCGCATGAGCAGTGACCTGCAAGAGGAAGACAAAAAGAAGAAAAAGAAGAAGAGGAAGAAGAAGAGGATGAAGAAGAAGAAGAGGAAGAGGAAGAAGAAGAGGATGAAGAAGAAGAGGATGAGGATGAAGAAGAAGAAGAAGAAGAAGAAGAGGATGAGGATGATGAAGAAGAAGAAGAGGATGAGGATGAAGAAGAAGAAGAAGAGGATGATGAAGAAGAGGATGAGGATGATGCTGATGAAGAAGAAGAAGAGGAGGAGGAGGATGATGATGATGAAGAAGAAGAGGATGAGGATGAAGAAGAGGATGAGGATGAAGAAGAAGAAGAGGATGAGGATGAAGAAGAAGAAGAAGAGGATGAGGATGAAGAAGAAGAGGATGAAGATGAAGAAGAGGATGAAGAAGAAGAAGATGAGGATGATGAAGAAGAAGAAGAGGATGAGGATGAAGAAGAGGAGGAGGAGGAGGAGGAGGAGGATGAAGAAGAAGAAGAAGAGGAGGAGGAGGAGGAGGAGGAGGAGGATGAAGAAGAAGAGGATGAGGATGATGAAGAAGAAGAGGAGGAGGATGGAGAAGAAGAAGAAGAAGAAGAGGATGAAGAAGAAGAAGAAGAGGATGAGGATGAGGAAGAAGAGGAGGAGGAGGAGGAGGATGAAGAAGAAGAAGAAGAAGAGGAGGAGGATGATGATGAAGAAGAGGAGGAGGAGGATGATGAAGAAGAAGCGGATGAGGATGATGAAGAAGAAGAGGATGAGGATGAGGAAGAAGAAGAAGAGGATGAGGAAGAAGAAGAGGATGAGGATGAAGAAGAGGATGAGGATGAAGAAGAAGAGGATGAGGATGAAGAAGAAGAAGAAGAAGAGGATGAGGATGAAGAAGAAGAAGTAGGATGAAAATAAGAAGAATTCGAGTCCAGCAAAAAGTATCTCTGCAGAGAGCTCTGCTATTTCTGACAGTTCTCTGACAGTTCTTTGACATTTACAGCGGTTGAAACATTGTATCTATTTATTTCCGAATAAAAACATCTGTATCCTAAATGGAAACAAATAGATACAATGTTTCAACCGCTGTAAATGTGAAGGAACTGTCAGAAATAGCGGAGCTCTCTGCAGGGACACTTTTTGCCAGCTGTAGAAGGGATGAAAATCGGCCGATTTTTTTTACCATTGATGGTAACGTCGGCCGCTTGAACGACCGAATTTTCGTTTTTTAAAAGAAAAATCTGCCGTTTTTTCTCCCCATCTATGGCCTGCATTAGTGTGTTATTGTAACTATACTGTTTTTGACCTCGTAGCCAATTAAGTTCTTTATGTTCGGATGGAACTGAGTTGCCGGCTTGATTTTACCACTGAATGTTACACAAAGGCGGACTGACAACTCATGGGGCCCCCGGGCAATAGGGGATCATGGGGCCCCTGTGTCCTTGCCCAAACTCAAAAAAGCCTATGAAAAAGGTACCAGGGGCATCTCATGGGGCCCCCTACTGACCCCAGGCCCTCGGGCAGTGCCAGAGTTTCCAAATGGTCAGTCCGCCCCTGGTGGTTGCAGTCAGAAGTTCCTCAATCCGTGCTGTGTAGTGTGGATGAAGGCATCTGTTACATTTTTTCCATTCAGAATGCAGGCTGAACAGATTATATCTACAGGTTTATGGCCAGCATAAATCGAGCAGGCCAAACAAGAAAAGCCAATGGATAGAGGAATCTCCTTGCCGGGACATTGTATTCTGACAGTGGCACCTGTTGCTCTCAGAATACGCTGATTAGCAGCTGCAACTGATTGGTTGCAGCCACTGATCAATGGGAAATATTCCAACATATCCCATTCTTCAGTGGGGGGGAACCTACACACTGATTGAAATTTGGCTAGTCCCTGTTGAACCGGCCAAATTTCGATCCATCTATGGCTACTTTAAAGCCGGCCATAGATAGATCAAAATTTGGTCGGTTCAGCAGGGACCAACTGAATTTGGATCTATCTATGGGCAGGCTGGTTGTACAGAAGTCAATCTCTTTATCGACTTCTGTACAACCAGCCTGTCAGGTTTTTTTTTCTCTCAATCAGTGCTGTCAGCCATAGCCGGCAACACTGATCATTGTATTCTGATGGCGAATTGTATCAGAGGGTGTGGCCAAAGCAGCTGCTGAGGCCATCCTACTCACACCGGAGTCCAAGGACAGGGTGGAGCAGCGTCTATCTCCTTATCCTTATCCTGTATAGGCTTTACAGAGTTAAAGAATAAGTTCACCTTTAGTAGCATGTTACATATTGCACCCATATTCAGGTTCAGGGTCAGTATGGCATTAGGGAATCTATAATCAGCACCTGTGACCTCCTGTGTATACTGTCCTAGGTCCTAAAATGTGCCTAGGTTTGAAATACTGTGGGAGTGATGTCTGCAAATCCCTGTTAGACATCATGTCAGTCAATGTGGAGCCCACTTAGAACCTAGGACCAGGCTATACTCAGTGTGTAATTAAACCCAACACCTCTAAAAAATGTATAATATGTATTATAACAAATTTTGTTTTTAATCTGTCCACTAACTTATCCATTCAGGAGGGTGCCTAGCACTAAAACACCCCTTTACTACACCGTGTTCCAAATTATTATGCAAATGATATTTTTCTCATTTACCTAAATAATTGATGTAAATAACAGTCAGCATAATTCTCATGTTATCAACTATTAAGAGTACAATTCACATTTTATTGAACAAACCTCCTAATGATAACAGGATTTTTTTTTTTCGTGGTCAGTCATAAACTCCACATACTTTGCAGAGGTCATCTTTACACCTTCGGGGGCTCTAAAGGGGCTGACCTGCTCTGTTCCCATGATTCTGGCCCAAAACATAACTCCACCACCGCATTGCTGACGTCGCAGCCTTGTTGGAACAGGGTGGCCGTCCACCAACCATCCACTACTCTATCCATCTGGACCATCCAGGGTTGTACGGCACTCATCAGTGAACAGGACTGTTTGAAAATTAGTCTTCATGTATTTTTCTGCCCAATGCAGCCGTTTCTGCTTGTGAGCATTGGTTAGTGGTGGCCGAATCGAAGGTTTATGCACAGCTGCAAGACTCTGGAGGACTCTACACCTTGATGTCCGTGGGACTCCAGAGGCACCAGCAGCTTCAAATATCTGTTTGCTGCTATGTAATGGGATTTTAGCAGCTGCTCTCTTGATCCGATGCATGGATCTGGCAGAAATCTTCCTCAATGTGCCTATATCTGCACCAACCCGTCTGTGCTCTGAATCAGCCGCAAATCTCTTAATAGTGCGATGATCACGCTTAAGTTTTCGTGAAATATCTAATGTTTTCATACCTCGTCCAAGGCATTGAACTATTTCACTCTTTTCGGCAGCAGAGAGATCCTTTTTCTTCCCCATATTGCTTGAAAATTGTGCTCTGCTTAATAATGTGGAACACCGTCCTTTAGTAGTTTTTCCTTAAATTGGGCTCACCGGCCAATCTAATTATCACAGTTGTCCGAGATTGTTTTCAGTGATCAAAAGAGTCCTGACACACAATGCCATCCATGAGTTAAACTGAAAAACAAAATATTTCATCTTTGTGACACTTAAATAGAATTTGCATAATCATTTGGAACACGGTGTAATATGAGATCAAATCTAAACCCCCCTCATCATGTAAAAGTCAGATCATTTTCCATTCTTCAAGAACGACCTCTTTTAGAGCCTGGATGCTGGATGGAGAGTGATGCTCAACTTGTCTCTTCAGAATTCCCCATAGGTGTTCGATTGGGTTCAGATCAGGAGACATACTTGGCCACTGAATTACGTTCACCCGGTTCTTCTTCAGAAATGCAACAGTGGCCTTAGATGTGTGTTTTGGATCATTGTCATGTTGGAAAAGTGCACAACCAAAGACATGGCGTGATGGTAGCATCTTCTTTTTCAATATAGAGCAGTACATCTGTGAATTCATGATACCATCAATGAAATGCAGCTCCCCGACACCAGCAGCCCTCATGCAGCCCCAAAGAAAGACACTGCCACCACCATGTTTCACAGTAGGCACCATGCACCATGCCAATCTAATTATCACAGGTGTCTGAGATTGTTTTCAGCGATCAAAAGAGCCCTGACACACAATGCCATCCATGAGTTACACTGAAAAGCAAAATATTTCATCTTTGTGACACTTAAATAGAATTTGCATAATAATTTGGAACGCGGTGTTTAACCATTTAGGAGTGTGCCTACCACTAACCTGGTTGCTAAATTCATTCAGGAGGGTGCTTATCACTGACCCGGCCCCAGACTGGGTGCTTATCATCGACCCACCACCCACTGTAATCACATAGGAGGGTGTCTAACCCATACTCTGGCTGCAACCACTCAGATATGCAACACAGCGGTTGGTTTTCAACATTTTTTTTTACAAATAAATATGTGAAATGAGTTGCATGTATTTGTATCCATCCCCCCCCTTCCCCCGGAGTCAATACTTTGTAGAACCACCTTTCGCTGCAATTACAGCTGCAAGTCTTTTTGGGGTTGTCTCTATCAGCTTTGCACTTTTAGAGAGGGACATTTTTGCCCATTCTTCTTTGCAAAATAGCTGAAGCTCTGTCAGATTGGATGGAGAGCGTGTGTGAACAGCAATTTTTAAGTCTTGCCACAGATTCTCAATTGGAATTAGGTCTGGACTTTGACTGGGCTATTCCAACACATGAATATGCTTTGATCTAAACCATTCCATTGTAGCTCTGGATGAATGTTTAGGGTTGTTGTCCTGCTGGAAGGTGAACCTCCGCCCCGGTCTCAAGTCTTTTGCAGACTCTTAACAGGTTTTTTTTCAAAGATTTCCCTGTATTTGGCTCCATCCATCATCCCATCAACTCTTACCAGCTTCCCTGTTCCTGCTGAAGAAAAGCATCCCCACAACATGATGCTGTCACCACCATGCTTCATGGTGGGGATGGTGTGTTCAGGGCGATGTGCAGTGTTAGTTTTCTGCCACACATAGTGTTTTGCTTTTAGGCCAAAAAATTCAATTTTGGTCTCATCTGACCAGAATATCTTCTTACACATGTTTGCTGTGTCCCCCACATGGCTTCTTGCAAACTGCAAATGGGACTTCTTATGGCTTTCTTTCAACAATGGCTTTCTTCCTGCTACTCTTCTATAAAGGCCAGATTTGTGGAGTGCATTTCTAATAGTTGTCCTGTGGACAGATTCTCCAACCTGAGCTGTCGATCTCTGCAGCTCCTCCAGATTTTCCATGGGCCTCTTGGCTGCTTCTTTAATTTATGGCCTGTCGGTTTAGGTAGATGGCCATGTCTTGTTAGGTTTGCAGTTGTGCCATACTCTTTCCATTTTTGGATGATGGATTGAATCGTGCTCTGTGAGATATTCAAAGCTTGGGATAGCTTTTCTTAACCTAACCCTGCTTTAACCTTCTTCACAACTTTATCCCTGACCTGTCTGTGGTGTTCCTTGACCTTCATGATGCTGTTTGTTCACTAATGTTCTCTAACAAACCTCTGAGGGCTTTACAGAACATCTTTATTTATACTGAGATTAAATTACACACAGGTGCACAAAGCAAGGTCCATAAAGACATGAATGAGCGAGTTTGTGGTGGAGGAACTTGACTGGGTTGAAAAGCGTCTTGACCTCAACCCCATAGAACACCTTTGGGATGAATTAGAGTGGAGACTGCGAGCCAGACCTTCTCATCTGACATCAGTGCCTGACCTCGCAAATGCACTTCTAGAAGAAAGGTCAAAGACTGGGATGCCATTAACATTCATGCGTGCAAAGGCAGTCGTCCCAATACTTTTGGCAATATAGTGTGTGTGTATATATAATATATATATATATATATATAATGGAGAACATTCAGGAGGCTCTCTATCTACTACAAAAAATTCCAAAAATAACTTTAAAATCGTGTCACATGCTTCTCTTAACTTTTCTGCACCATTCTACTTGTATTGATAGTGACTATATATAATTTCTTTGACAGTTTAGAGTAAATCACTTTTTCTTCATCATACTTGGACGAATCATGCTGCTGTATAGCATTTGTATTGTCTGGAAAATTGCTGCTGGGAAAATGAGATGCTCTGTGATTTATACCACTACAGTGATTGGTGGTGCTTCTTATATCGCTTTGTATTTTATATGTCTGACAGTGTTTTCATTCCCATCTCTCCTGTTTTTAATTTATTTTATGCTTGCAGATATTTTTAGACAGAAATGTACATCCTTTACTTGCAATTTCTCAAGCTATTGAACTACAGTCTGTTCCTAATAGATGTGCGGGTTGGGTTTGTATGGGATGGTATGTAGCAGGCATGCTATTTTAGATGATAAATGACCATATGCGTAGGCAAGTGCTCTAGTTATCCTCAAGTTAGCAAACTTTATCTTCTGTTGTCACATGAAAGGATGGTTTCCCCTGTAACCTGCTATGACTCAGGAATGTTTTAGTGGGTGAGGTTAGTGTTAGGCACTCCCTGAATGGCTTTTGTCGGGGAGCGTATTAGTATTAAGCACCCTTCTGAATGGTTGCAGTCAGAAGAGGAGTTAGTGTTGGGCACTCTCCTTTATGGTTACAGTCAGGGGATAGGAGTTAGTGTTAGGCGCCCTCTTGAATTGATACAGTAAGGGAGGAGGGGGTTAGTTTTATGCATCCTTCAGAATGGAAACAGTCAGGAAACCGGTTGGTGGTCAACATCCTCCAGGGTGTGTATGGCCAGAAGGTGGGTTAGTGCTAGGCACTGGATAGGCTAGGCGCTAGGTGAATGGTTTTGGTTAGGGGTTAATTTAGTGCTGGGCACCCTCCTCAATGGTTATGGTTGAGGGTTGGGATAGTGCTAGGCATCCTTCTGAATGGTTACAATGAGGGAGCAGGTTAGAGTTAGGTGCCCACCTGTATGGTTATAGTCAGGTTGGTGGTTTATGTTCAGAAGGTGGGGTAATGCTAGGCACACTCTTGAATAGTTATGGTTGGGGGTTGAGTTAGTTCTAGACACCTTCTTCAATGGTTATAGTTGGGGGTTTATTTAGTGCTAAGTGTCCTTCTGAATGGTCTCAGTTAGGGGTTTGGGTTAGTGTTAATCAGAAAAAAAAAATCAGTGCACTCCAGGCTGCAGCAATTTTTCTTGTGTTTTTAAATAGCAGCAGAAGTCACCTTTGACGTGTTTAACGCTTGCAGGCAGGGGTTGATTCTCTGCATGGTTCACTCCCACTCCAATAAGTGTCATGGGGTGGAATTGAACCATATGTATATCAACCCCTCAGGTTACAAAAGAGAGACATATGGAAAGAATTGGTCTAGTGCAGTCATTATGTGAGCTCTAAAGCATTAGAGATATGCCCTTTCAGGGTAGGCCCTAGGCTACTCTTGGAGGAGAGGACCTAAATTAAGGACTGTTTTTGGAGGAATGCATATTGGAAAGGCTAAGCATTATCAATTGGTTTTTGCAAGTTCTGCTGATGTTGGTGGGGATAGAGGGAGGAAATGTTGGCAATGTGCTGTATTGTTATAATACTTCTAAGTGGGTCAATTAGAGCATCTGAAAAAGTGTGGACAATCATTTATTTAATAGTTGGTAAATATCCTAGAGGTGGTACTGAGGCAGTGAGTATGTGAGTAACTAAGATGTCGAAGTTCCTCCATACCTCTGGAATTGGTACCCTATCTCGATCCTCTACAGCAGTGGTTCTCAACCTTCCTAATGCCGCGACCCTTTAATACAGTTCCTCATTGTGGTGACCCCCAACCATAAAATTATTTTTGTTGCTACTTCATAACTGTAATTGTGCAGTGGGAGGAGTAGTGCCACATCATTGGTGTCAGTGAGAGGAATAGTGCCCCATCATTGGTATCAGTGGGAGGAATAGTGCCACATTGTTGGTGTCAGTGGGAGGAATAGTGCCCTATCATTGGTGTCAGTGTGGGAGGAATAGTGCCCCATCATTGGTGTCAGTGAGAGGAATAGTGTCCCATCGCTGGTATCAGTGGGAGGAATTGTGCCCCATCATTGGTATCAGTGGGAGGAATAGTGCCACATTGTTGGTGTCAGTGGGAGGAATAGTGCCCTATCATTGGTGTCAGTGTGGGAGGAATAGTGCCCCATCATTGGTGTCAGTGGGGGGGGGGAATAGTGCCCCATCATTGATACTAGTGTGGGGGGAATTGTGCCCCATCATTGGTGTCAGTGGGGGGGATAGTGCCCCATTGTTGGTGTCAGTGGGGGGAGGAATAGTGCCCCATCGTTGGTGTCAGTGGGGGGAGGAATAGTGCCCCATCGTTGGTGTCAGTGGGGGGGGAGGAAATAGTGCCCCATCATTGGTGTCAGTGGAAGGAATAGTGCCCCATCATTGGTATTAGTGACACCAATGATGGGGCACTATTCCTCCCACTGACACCAATGATACTTACCTTGCTGACTCCTACTCCAGCCTGGGCTCGCTCCCTCCCTCTCCCATCCACAGCCAGCTTACCTGGCTGCAGCAGCACCATCTGCATGCTACAGACACTTACCTGTCAGCTTTCTTCCTTCTCTGGCCGCTCCCTCGCTCGATCTTCTTTGATCTTCGCGCTGCTGCTTGGCTCCTCCTCCTCACTAGTGATTGGCTGCCTGTGTGCTTCTCCTGAGCTACAGTTCCGGCGGCCAATCACTGGCGAGGAGGCGGAGCTGTTGAGTGATCTTGGGGATGTGGTCAGATGACGGGCGGCATGTCATCCCGCGCACACATCGCGGTCCAGGGAAATGTGGACGTATCTGCATGTGGGCGGACCCGCCTGGAGACTGATAGAGGAGTGGTGTCTCGGTTCCTAAGACCATCGGAAATATGTGTTTTCCGATGGTCTTAGGAGACCCCTGTGAAAGGGTTTTTCAACCCCCAAAGGGGTCGCGACCCACAGGTTGAGAACCGCTGCTCTACAGGAAGATGGTAGGAGGTGCCCTTGGCCAGGTTGACCATTGCTGGCAGTGAATCAGAGCCCTGCTTAGATGTTGAAATGTGGTTTTTCAAAGAATCTTTGAAAAGGTGTAAAATAGTTGTTTGAAAAAGCACTTTTCAACATGAAACATGTCAGAGGTGATCCCTGTTGCTATTAAACAAACAAGAAAGGTTGCTGCAGTCTGGAGTGCAGTGATTCGTTTTCTTTTTTAACTAATTCGCTGGAGAGACACGAGCCAAACTGGCACCTTGAGATGTTGCAATGGAGACTGTAAGGAGTCACTCACCCTATTAGTATACATATTTTTATGTGGCAGGTTAGTATTAGACAATCTGCTGGATGGATACAGTCAGAGGGTTGCTTTGTGTTAAGCACTGTCCTGATATGATACCTTTTAGTGTTGAAAGCATATTGGTGATCCCATTCTTCATAAAGAAGTTGTATTGTATCTGACATACTCCTTACAGGCTTGCTGACAGTTCTTGTAGGATGCTGTAGTGAATTGGTGGATGGTGGCACCATACAGTCATTGGAATTCTCCCATCCTTCATAAAACACCTTCTGTAGAACTTATTGGTTCAATTTTGTCTGTAGCATTTTGCGGATTACTTGGCTTTCTAGGAATTTCCTATATGGCAATAAAATCAATATAGGGCAGTAGTGTAAAAAAACACAGCTTTAGTTGACTTTGCATATTCTAAACAAACGATAGCCAGAACCTGGAAGACACCTTCACTTTGTGTCCTAGCTAAGAATAGAATGACACAGGCTATGGTTCATGTAAAGTTTGAAGCTTTCCTATAGGATAGAATACGTAAATAAATGAAAGTCTGGCAGCCCTGGGTGGACCACTTTTGCCCCCTTCCAAATTTTGACTCTTCACTTCTTGAACCCTGACCCCTAACATTTTGGTCGGTCAAAAGAGCCACAAACCCCCCTCTCGCAATTTTTCTTCCAAGTCTTTCCCATGTTTCCCCTTCTTGCCCCCCCCATCTTTTCTTATTCTTCATTTTTCAAGAGTCTCATGTCTATATCCCTTTTTTCTTTTATGCTACCAACTAAAGTTTGTATGGTAATAACCGTCCTATCTTCGACTAAAGTAGGAAATGATCTGTTGTGAGAAGGAGATGTTATGTTTTTGAGGAATTATCTCTCCTATGCTCCTGTATAACCTATCCACCCTCACTACGTGGAGGTCTGGTTGAACTGCATTATTCTAGGGGGGTCCTAAATCCTCATTTTTTTGTGCTTTACTCACTGTACCTTAAAATTTCAATAACAGTTTTTGAATAAGAAAAAACACGGACTTAGTATACAAACCTCCATTTGGAGACGAGTGTTGCAGAAAAGCTGAACTTTTATTTTTTTTATTATTCTTTACACTGCTGGGCAATCTATTTTTTAAACCTTTGTGAAAAGTGGAATGTGACTTTAATAGAAATTCAGATTTCGAGTGAGCTGGGCCAGTGCTAGACAATTTTGCACCCTAGGCAAAACCAGCTACTTGCATACCCCCCCGTCAAAAAGAAAAAACTTTACCTGTAGTTCTACTTCACCCCTCCTAGCACACATCTTCTTTCCCCTCAAATTTTCCACCCTAGCACATATCCTCTCCAAATCCCCCCTCCAAGCACAATCCCCCTCCCCTCCAATCCCCTCTCCTAACACAAATACCCCCAATCTCCTCTCCTAGCTGAAATCCCCCCTCCCAGCACTAATCCTCTTCCTTCAATCCCCCCCCCCCCTAGGACAAATTCCCCCAAATCCCTCCTCTAGCTAAAACCTCTCCAAATTAACCTTCTCCTTTTAGCAAAAATCTGTGGGGGGCATAGCCCACCCCAGCATCCCCCTAGATCCAACCATGTCACAGAGTAGGGAAACCAGCGGCCATGGCTGCGCCCTAGGCAGTTGCCAAGGTTTCCTAGTGGTAGCACCCACCCTGCTCTGAGGAAAGGGACTTGTTCCCCCAAAACGCTTCATCATCCTGACTACACTGACAGTTGGAACACCTTGCCCGTTGTTGCGGCCATCTCCATTATGCAAAGGTTTTTTATACATGCTATGTCTGTGAGTATGTTTTTGTATTTTACACCTTTGAATAAATCTTGGATAATGCACTAGGTCTGCTCTTTATAAATGGACATGTTTACACCCGCCTAAATCTAATCCGATCTGATCTGCTAAAAACAGATGAATGGGGATCTGTTCCCCTCAGTCTAGGCAGATCGGATGGCAGTCGGGTGTAAACGGACAGGTGGTCCATTTACATCCGACCGACTATAGAGAAGAGTGGGCTGTGTCTGCTCTGCATAAGTGGATCAGACACAGACCAGTCATCCGCCTTTGGGACACTATTCCTCCCACTGACACCAACTATGAGGCACTATTCTTTGTACTGACACCAATGATGGGGCACTATTCCTTTCACTGACACTAATAATGGGGTACTATTCTTTCTACTAACGCCAATGATGGGGCACTATTATTTCTACTGACATCAATCATGGGACACTATTCCTTCCACTGACATCAATGATGGGGCATTATTCCCTCCACTGACACCAATAATGGGGCACTATTCTTTCTACTGACACTAATAATGGAGCACTATTGCTTCCACTGACACCAATGATGGGGCACTATTCCTCCTACTGACACTAATGATGGGGCACTATTCCTCCAGCTGACACCAATGATGGGGCACTATTCCTTCCACTGACACCAATGATGGGGTACTATTCTTTCTACTGGCACCAATGATGGGGCACCATTCATTCCACTGACATCAATGGTGGGGTACCATTCCTTCCACTGATACCAATGATGGGGTACTATTCCTTTTACTGACACCTATGATGGGCACTATTCCTCCTGTTGACGTCAGTGATGTGGTACCGTTCCTTCCACTGACACCAATGATGGGGCACTATTCTTTCTACTGACACCAATAGGGGTACTAGATTTCCTATGGACACCAATGATGCGGTACTATTCTTCCTAATGACACCAATGATGCAGTACTATTCTTTTGCACTAACACCAATGATGGGCACTATTCTTTCTACTGACACCAAAGCTGGGGTACCATTCTTGCAACTGATACCAATGATGGGGTACTATTCCACTAACACATAAACTATCATATGGTGCAGCGCTAAAAAACTAAAATATATATAACTCTAAAAAAATATATATATAAATATATATAAACAAAATAAATGTGAAATATAAGAGATCCTACAGGGATCTATCACAGAGTGCCATATAGTGCAAATAGTGAAATAAACAAATAGGTCCTAAAAATGGACCCTTATACAAAGTGGAAAACAACAAACTTCCCAATCCCAAAAATGGGATAATTCTCACACACCAAATGTGTAAAAAAGGTGAATCTCAATAATGGGATAAACGTATAATAAATCTTGGATTATGCACTAGGTCTGCTCTTTATAACTGGACATGTTTACACCCGCCTAAATCCAATCTGATCTGATCTGCTAAAAACAGACGAATGGGGATCTGTTCCCCTCAGTCTAGGCAGATCGGATCGGATGGCAGTCGGGTGTAAACGGACAGGTGGGCCATTTACATCCGAAGGCCATAGAGGAGAGTGGGCTGTGTCTGCTCTGCATAAGCAGATCAGACACAGACCAGTCATCCGCCTGCTCAGCAGGGGATCAGCGTACAGATCTGCCACTGAGCAAGTGGACTCCTAATGTAGTCTGCCCTGGGTGCAAGGGGCCTAAGACATAAGTTAGGGGTGCTCAAACTTCTTAAAAAAGGACCAGTGACTGTGGCCAATGGCAGTTAAAAAAAAAAAATCACCAGCATCAATGGTGGTAAAAAATGCACCTGTGTTGGTGGTCAGTGGAAGTACATAAAATGCCTCAGTGGTGGCAATCAGTGGGACTAAATATGCAGGGCCCTGTGTTTGTAGTCAGTGCGAGTCCCTACAATGGTGGGAGTAAATTTTCCCCTGTGGTTTTGGTCACTGGGACTAATGAATACCCCCGTGGGAGGAATAGTGCTCCATTGTTGGTGTCAATGGGATTAGGATAGAATCCTCAGCATCGGCATTCAGTGGCACTTCCCTTTCAATATGCTCCATGTTCCATGCTGCTTGACAGCTGGAACTATACAGGCAATGTCAGGCAGGAGAGGACTCCATTCAATAGTACCGAAGAAACATTGGGGGACATTTATCAATTCTATTGCAAGGCAAAGCAGTGCTAAACAGGAGTAGAGAAACAAATGTATTACCAAGTTACAGCCTGAGCCATAAATTCCTTCTTTGGCTTCTCTAAAGTCCACTTTATCTGTCTTATCTTCAGTAATACTTTGCAAAATGTTGCACTTTGCTGCCAAGGAATACAAAGGCACAGGTATGTAAACTTGTGGCAGAGACTTTGCTGACGTTGCCTGATTTGCAACTAGTTGTGTCACTAATTTGCTTAATAAATGTGTATTGTTAGGTGCTAGAATGTTCTCCCTAGTACCCACTTCCAGTCTGTATTCAGTGGCTTCCCCTGGCCATGCAATGAGAAAGCCATGCATCAAGAGCTTTCTCTTTGCAGAGTAGTTTACAGCAAGCAATGGTACCTAGCTTGAGAAGTGCTGATGTCAATGTTCTAAACTAACAGAATTTGTTACTGCTGCATAGTTTTAATTGCCCAAATTGTAATTGAAATGCTCTTAGTTATTACCAAGCCTCAAAAAATGTTTGAGGTCTGAAATATTCACTTTAGTGATATAATTATTGTTGTGTCCACATGTGTGAAATAATTATCATTGTTTTTATTTTCTAGTGAAGATAAAAAGAAAGTAAAACCACCGAGGACGCTGATCATGGCTGATGGACGTGCTCTGAATGTTAATGAACCCAAGTAGGTGACTGATGAAATCTGGACAATGAATAACATTTTGGAGGAGGAGATGATCTATTTTGCCAGTTTTCATATGGGGCTGTTGTGCTTAGAAATGATTCCATAATTTTCCACGTAGAAAGGCAAGTGATGGAGCTGTAAAGATCTGTTGCTGTTTATGCTTGCTAAATTTCCCCATCATTATAATAATGTACTAGAGCAGTGGTCTCAAAACTGCGGCCTGGGGGCCAGATGCGGCCCTTTGCTTGCCATTATCAGCCCTTGGGGCACTATTCCTCCCACTGACACCAACTATGAGGCACTATTCTTTGTACTGACACCAGTGATGGGGCACTATTCCTTCCACTGACACCAATAATGGGGTACTATTCTTTCTTCTAACGCGAATGATGGGGCACTATTCTTCCCACTGACACCAATGATGGAGCACTATTTTTCCCACTGACACCAATGATGGGGCACTATTCTTTCTACTGACACCAGTGATAGGGCACTATTCCTACCATGGACATCGATGATGGGGCACTATTCCTTCCACTGACATCAATGATGGGGCACTATTCCTTCCACTGACATCAATGATGGGGCATTATTCCCTCCACTGACACCAATAATGGGGCACTATTTCTAATGATACTAATAATGGAGCACTATTGCTTCCACTGACACCAATGATGGGGCACTATTCCTCCTACTGACACTAATGATGGGGCACTATTCCTCCAGCTGACACCAATGATGGGGCACTATTCCTTCTACTGGCACCAATGATGGGGCACCATTCATTCCACTGACATCAGTGGTAGGGTACCATTCTTTCCACTGATGCCAATGATGGGGTACTATTCCTTTTACTGACACCTATGATGGGCACTATTCCTCCTGTTGACGTCAGTGATGTGGTACCGTTCCTTCCACTGACACTAATGATGGGGCACTATTCTTTCTACTGACACCAATAGGGGTACTAGATTTCCTATGGACACCAATGATGTGGTACTATTCTTCCTACTGACACCAATGATGGAGTACTATTCTTTTGCACTAACACCAATGATGGCACACTATTCTTTCTACTGACACCAAAGTTGGGGTACCATTCCTGCAACTGATACCAATGATGGGGTACTATTCCACTAACATATAAACTATCAATGGTGCAGCGCTAAAAAACTAAAATATATATAACTCTAAAAATATATATATTTAAATATATATAAACAAAATAAATGTAAAATAAAAGAGATCCTACAGGGATCTATCACAAAGTGCCATATAGTGCAAATAGTGAAATAAACAAATAGGTCCTAAAAATGGACCCTTATACAAAGTGGAAAACATCAAACTTCCCAATCCCAAAAATGGGATAATTCTCACACACCAAATGTGTAAAAAAGGTGAATCCCAATAATGGGATAATCGTACATCAAATACCAAAGTGACAAGTGCTCATCAAAATCTCATACAATATTCACATGTGAATTCAATAAATCCATAAAAAATAAAAAATGGAAAAAATATGTATATACAGTGAAAAAACAATCATAAAAAACAATGTCCAATAAAGTGCAGAAAAAAACCCCCACATCTAAAGTGCTTCGCTATTCAATGGACGAGAATAAATGGTG
The DNA here is from genome assembly GCF_062004578.1 of Staurois parvus. Lineage (NCBI taxonomy): Eukaryota > Metazoa > Chordata > Amphibia > Anura > Ranidae > Staurois > Staurois parvus. The sequence continues at coordinate 2,880,435 of NW_028318185.1, read as the reverse complement.
CCGTGTGGTGTGCGCACCAAACAAATCCTACAATGGCTAAAATGCTCCCTCACCACCTTTTAAATGACCCTATGGGCCAATGCGCCTTTTGGATCACACCAGGATCCTACATGGTTAAGACCTCCTTGCTATCCGACCTTCAAAAAAGGCCTCCACAAACAGCATAAGGATGTTCCCTTTTCCTGGATAGGTAGGCAGATGACCTTACAACCACCAACTTGCTCACATGTGGTCATGCATAGCGCATAAAAGAACAAGAGAAATTCTCCATAGTGCAATAGTGTTTTAATCCAGTAAACAGAATTATAAAAAAACGCTAGGTTTACACTCACATTTTAGTAGTAGTATGCAGGCATTCACACCACATGTTCTGGGTGTATTAACATGTATCAGGGTGTACCAAGATGGCTGCCGCCATAATGACGTCACAGCGTATCGACGCGTTGCTTCATGTATCCCACGTGACTCCTGATGCTGTTTGTGGAGCCCTTTTTTGGAGGTCGGATAGCAAGGAGGCCTTAACTGTGTAGGATCCTGGTGTGATCCAAAAGGCGCATTGGCCCATAGGGTCATTTAAAGGAGGTGAGGGGGCATTTTAGCCATTTTAGGATTTGTTTGGTGCGCACACCACATGGCACCATTTCTTCACGTCCATTGAATAGCGAAGCACCTTAGATGTGGGGGATTTTTTTCTGCACTTTATTGGACTTTATTAGACATTGTTTTTTATGATTGTTTTTTCACTGTATATACAGTTGTGTTCAAAATAATAGCAGTCAGACATCACTAACCGGATCAATCACTGTTTTTGGTAGAAATGATATTTCTACATGGCAAATAATTTACTAGCAGGTGTAGTAGAGTAATAGAAATCAACAGACCCAACAGTCATGACATGCATGCTGCTGATTCTGTGTCATTGAATCACTAATTGAAAGGGACATGTTCAAAATAATAGCAGTGTGGAGTTCTATTAGTGAGGTCATTCATTCTTTGAAAAACAGGCGGCAATTATTGCCCTTATTTAAGGAAGGAAGGCAGCAAATGTTGTACATGCTGGTTACAGTGCATTTCTCTCTGAAATTCTGAGGAAAATGGGTCGTTCCAGACATTGTTCAGAAGAACAGCGTACCTTGATTAAAAAGTTGATTGGAGAGGGGAAAACATATAAAGAAGCACAGAAAATGATCGGCTGCTCAGCTAAAATGATCGCAAATGCTTTAAAATGGCGACCAAAACCTGAAAGACGTGGAAGAAAGCGAAAAACTACCATTGGAATGGATAGAAGAATAGCCAAAATGGCGCGGACTCAGCCAACAATCAGCTCCAGGAAGATGAAAGAAGGTGTAAAGTTCCCTGTGAGGACTGTTACAATTAGAAGACGCCTATGTGAAGCCAAGCTATCTGCAAGAAGCCCCCGCAAAGTCCCACTGTTGGAAAAAAGACATGTGCTGAAGAGGTTACAATTTGCCAAAGAGCACATTGACTGGCCTAAAGAGAAATGGCGCAACATTTTGTGGACTGATGAAAGTGAGATTGTTCTTTTTGGGTCTAGTGGCCAGAGACCAATCCATTATGCTCAATCCGCAGATCCGATCCATTCTGAGGAGATCGTCGGAGGGGCTGTCACCAAGTGTTACCGCACCGGGTGACACCAACCCTAGTGACACCTCTGCCGCCATTTGTAGATGCTATAACTCTCATGGTCACCAATTAATTTACACGTATTGTGATTTTTGTAGCAAAGGCATGGAGCAGAATACATTTTGGCCTAAATTTTATGTTTTTTTTTTTTTTTTTTTACTGGACATGTTTAATGTGCAAAAAGTCAAAAATATTGTTTTTTTTTTCTTAAAATTGTTGGTTTTTTTTATTTACAACTCAAAAAATAAAAAACGCACAGGTGATCAAATACCACCAAAAGAAAGCTATATTTGTGGGGAAAAAAGGATGTAAATTTAATTTGGGTACAGCGTTGCATGACCGCGCAATTGTCACTTAAAGTAATGCAGCGCTGTATCGCAAAAAATGGTCTGGTCAGGAAGGGGGGTAAATCCTCTGGAGGGCAAGTGGTTACCTAAACCCATTAGATTTTAGATAACTAAAATTAATATAGTCGACTGAAATGTACTGGCGATTTTAGTCAATGAAAATGGACATTACACATAGCTGAGTAAAGATCAGTAATAGAGCATTGAGTACAAACCAGTAAAACTAAAACTGAAAATTTTACATTTGAGTGCAGTAGTTTACTGACATGGTAAAGATGGCAGCACCAACAAGGGTGAAGGCGCATCGCTGGAGAGCTTCATTTTTACAAGTAAATCTGTCATATTGTGGCAGAAGGTGGTGCATACTAGCACATTATGACATTAACCTGCAGGGGGACCTTTTATTATTATTATTTTATTTTTATTTTTTTTCTAAACAGAGTTTACTACTGTTTTAATTTCAATGGGATATCCATCAAGTTCTTGTAGGTGTAACTGTCAGGTGTCCTCAAACTTTTGGCCATATTGCATACATTCAAAGGTGTGTTTTGCAAAGCAAAGGAGGATGCATGTAATTGAACTTCTCATTGAGAACTGTTTTTGAAAACTTTTTTTACCAGGAGTTAAAAATGTATGATAGCAAAACCATTAAACTGTGTCTAAAACTGGTCATACACAATGAATTTAGGCCGGTTCCTCTTCTCCGACATCCTTCAATTCTAAAATCGAAAGAGCTGGGCTGATAATTGTCCACTAACATACATCCAATCAGATGCAGCTGCTTTTGGGGTATTCTGACAGCTGCCACTAGTGGCTGTCAGAATACATTAGACCAGCAAGGGGATTTGCCCACCTGTGCCTTATAGTGAGAGTGGAGGAATTTGGTAAATTTTTTTTAATTGTGTATGGCCAGCTTAGGGCAAAAGCTCTTTTTTTTTTTTTTTGGAAGAGTTAGTATCCCTATCAAGTTATAGGCCTCATGCACACTGTGCGTCAAAAAAGCAACTGTTAAGGGCATTTGATGGTTGTTTTTTTTCCTGCTTCTAAATGCCCCGCATGTTAGCCTATGTGTCCATGCACATATACAGTTGCAAGAAAAAGTATGTGAACCCCTTGGGATTACGTGGAGTTTTGCATGAATTGGGCATAAAATGTGCTCTGAACGTCATCTAAGTCACAATAATAGAAGAACACAGTCTGCTGAACATAATACTACACAAACATTAGATGTTGCCGTGGTTTAATTGCACATAACATGTAAACATTCACAGTGCAGAGAGGAAAAAGTATGTGAACCTTTGGACTCAATAACTGGTTGACCCTCCTTTGGCAGCAATAACCTCAACCAAACGTTTCCTGTAGTTGCGGATCAGACCTGCACAACGATCTGGAGTCATTTTGGACCACTCCTCTTCACAAAACTGTTTCAGTGTAGCAATATTCTTGGGATGTCTGGTGTGAATCGCTCTCTTAAAGTCATGCCACAGCATTTCAATCGGGTTGAGGTCAGGACTCTGACTGGGCCACTCCAGAAGGCGTATTCTGTGCTGTTGCAGCCATTGTTTTGTTGAATTACTTGTATGCTTTGGGTCATTGTCCTGTTGCATCACCCATCCTCTGCGGAACTTCAGTTGGCGGACAGATGGTCGTACGTTTTCCTGCAAAATGTCTTGATAAACTCTGGAATTCATTTTCCCATCAATGACAATCCGTCCAGGCCCTGAGGCAGCAAAGCAGCCCCAAACCATGATGCTCCCTCCGCCATGTTTTACAGTGGGGATGAGGTTTTGATGTTGGTGTGCTGTGCCTTTTTTTTCTCCACACATAGTGTTGTGTGTTCTTCCCAAACAACTCAATCTTGGTTTCATCTGTCCACAGTATATTTTGCCAGTAGTGCTCTGGAACATCCAGGTGCTGTTTTGCAAACTTCAAACGTGCTGCAATATTCTTTTTGGACAGCAATGGCTTCCTCTGTGGTGTCCTCCCATGTACTCCATTCTTGTTTAATGTTTTCCTTATCGTAGATGTGTCAACAAAAATGTTAGCATGTGCCAGAGATTTCTGTAGGTCTTTAGCTGACACTCTGGGATTCTTCTTTACCTCATGCAGCATTCTGCGCTGTGCTCTTGCAGTCATTTTTACAGGACGACCACGCCTAGGGAGAGTAGCAACAGTGCTAAACGTTCTCCATTTGTAGACAGTCTGTCTTACCGTGGACACATGAACATCAAGGCTTTTGGAGATACTTTTGTAACCCTTTCCAGCTTCATGCAAGTCAACAATTCTTGATCGTAGGTCTTCTGAGAGCTCTTTTCTGCGAGGCATGGTTCACATCAGACAGTGCTTCTTGAAACCAGTAAACCCAAAACAGGTGTGTGTTTTTTAAGGGCAGGACAGCTGTCAGCAACACATCCAATATCATCACACTGATTGGAGTCAAGGTTGGCTCACTCCTGGCTCCAATTAGCTCTGGGAGAAGTCATTAAGCTAGGGCCTCACATACTTTTTCCTCCCTGCACTGTGAATGTTTACATGTTATGTGCAGTTAAACCATGGCAACATCTAATGTTTGTGTAGTATTATGTTCAGCAGACTGTGTTCTTCTATTGTTGTGACTTAGATGATATTCAGAACACATTTTATGCCCAATTCATGCAAAACTCCACGTAATCCCAAGGGGTTCACATACTTTTTCTTGCAACTGTAGGCTTTTAGAGGCAGAAAAAAACATCATTTTCGTATTCAGGAAAGGAACATTTTGGCAGAAAAAAATGCATGCTTGAGTTTTCATTTCAATGGCCAGAATAAATTAATATGATGTGACTGTGGGACACTTACATGTGGGAGATGGCAGTGACCCATATGTGTGTCTTTTTGGTACAGCAAAGCAAAGGGTTTGCTGTGCCAGGATATTCACAGCTTTATGAAATGATACTTGACATGTACAGTACAGCTGTACCATTAGAGACCACAGAGGAAGGGAGCAGGGACAGAGATGCATGTTATATTGTATGACTGTGTATGAATTTATATTGGCGTGAGGTCTACGCAGACAAAGGACAGATCACAAGCCTCAAGATTTCTGTACATTTGCCAGTTTGAGGATAACCTCCACTTCAGAAAGTGCCATGTTGTGCCAATGTTTTCGTTTCTCTCTCAGGCTGGATTTCTCCTTGGTTGACGATGAAGAGAACAATCAGTTCATCTTGGACTTGGCCATCTACAGGTATTGGTGCAATGACTCCCATGAGATGACTTTCTTGAGTTCAGAAAGGCAGTTGGAAACTAATATTTATATATTATTATTATTAATATTATTCTTTGGTTACATCATTGTCCATCCAGTTCAATGTGTGCGTGTGTGTAGAGGTCTATGTTGCTACCAATTTCCATATCTCTATATATTGTGTTAGCTGAGAATCACATCTAAACGTTTTCTGAATCTATCTGCATCCCCTGCTGATGCCACCAACTGTGGAAGGGATTTTACTTTCTACACTGTGGAAGGGCTTTACTGGTCTAACAGAAAAGAATCACGCAGTTTGAGTTTCAACCACTTCTCATCTAACTTCATTTTATGGCCGTGTGTTTTCTTTAGAGGCACTGGAATAAACCATTTTCTCCCAATGCTTCAGTGGCCATTGAAAGATTTGTATATTTTGATCCTATACCCTCTTAGGGCGGAACAGTGGCTTAGTGGTTAGCACTTCTGCCTTGCAGTAATTGGGTCATGGGTTCAATTCCCAACCATGGCGCCTCCTGCATGAAGTTTCCTCCAGGTACTCCGGTTTCTTCCCACACTCCAAAGACGTGCTGGTAGGTTAATTGGCTCCTGTCTAAATTGTCCTAGTTTCATCCCTGGCCATGTGGGATCTCCTGCATGGTAGGAGTTGGGGAAAGACCTGGCAACCTACCCTGTAAAATAATTGCTAAGAGAATTCATGGAAAAGGTCACTTACGAGTGATGGTCCATGCAATCGCCAAGGGTCAGATACGACTGAATGGATAGATAGAGATACCCTCTTAAGTGCCTCTTCTTCAGTAAAAACTAATTGTAACACCAGATACCGTATAATAGGAAAATACCCAAACCCATGGCTCTGCTCCAGACTTGCTTCTTTTAACCCACACGGACAATTCAGGTGCAGGCTACCACAGCCGGTCTCCAGTCTCAGTCAAAAGTAAATATAAACTGCACTGCAAAACTTTGTTTTTTTTCCTATATTTAATTAGTCAAAAGATGAAAACTGCAAACATTATTGTCTCCACTCGAAAAACCACCTTCCTTGACGCATTTCACCACTGCTGGCTTGCTCACATATACCCAGAGGTGGACTGACAACTCATGGGGCCCCCGGGCAATAGGGGATCATGGGGCCCCTGTGTCCTTGCCCAAACTCAAAAAAGCCTATGAAAAAGGTACCAGGAGCATCTTATGGGTCCCCCTACTGACCCCGGCCCTCGGGCAGTGCCCAAGTTTCCAAATGGTCAGTCCGCCCCTGACCATACCTTTAGTTATAGTAAAATGTCCCGGTCCTTTTCTTTTTAATTTGTTTTGCCATTACCAGCTCTTGTAATAGGGGATTGCAGTGAGGCTTAACATGTTCACTTTTACTTTCCAGGCATCTGGACACCTCGATGGTTGATGTGGATGTTCAGCCCACTTACGTGAGAGTACTGGTGAAAAATAAGGTACTTACATCTATTGGTACACAGCCAACATTCCCACTGTCAGTACATTGAGGAGGACAGGACTTCAGCAGATACATGAGCAGCAATCACTAAACAAGAACACAACAAACTTTGTTTTCTAGGTCCAGAAAATTAGAAATACATTCATATAAATCCACATATCCATCCTACCTAACCTCCACGGACGTCTTACATTCAAACTTCCGAGTCTTCATTCTATTACTTTCACCCAAACGGGGAATTTCCACTCTTCCTCCTCCTCCATTCCTCTGCCATTTTTGGAATATATTTTTTGGGGGGGAGCAGGTACCTAGTTTTGACAGGTACCTGCTCCCACTTCCACTCAGATCACCTAGGTGATCTGAATGGAAGTTCTACTCCCCCCTCGTTCCTGCTCGCAGCCTTCTAGGACACATCAAGGGTCCCAGAAGTCCTGCGGGACCATTCACAAAGTGAAGTGGGAGTCTCATGCATGCGCAGTGGAAAGCCAGTTGTAAAGCAGCAAGGAGTCACAGCCGGCTGCCCACAGAACACTGTGGCGCCGGGGAACCGAAGACCTGTGAAATACATGCCCGGGTGAGGACAGAGTTGGATCTTTGCACAGATTTATTTATTATTTATTTATTTCAGGTTCTTATATAGCGCCGTCCATTTACGCGGTGCTTTACATATATATATATATTGTACATTCACATCAGTCCCTAACCCTCAAGGGGCGTACAATCTAAGGTCCCTAACTCACATTCATACATACACATACTAGGGCCAATTTAGACAGGAGCCAGATAACCTACCAGCATGTCTTTTGGAGTGTGGGAAGAAACCGGAGTACCCAGAAGAAACCCACACAGGCACAGGGAGAACATGCAAACTCCAGGCAGGTGGTGCCGTGGCTGGGATTCGAACCAATGACCCGAGTACTGCCAGGCTGAAGTGCTAACCATTTAGCCACTGTGCTGCCCATAAATGTTTGTTGAATGTTTGTTTATCAAAAGTCACAGCTACAGTTTTTGTAGCTGCTGAATTGTAATTTCTGCAGAACTGACTGAGCTGATCCTCTTTAATTAAATATCCATATATTTAATTTTTTTATTTTTTTTCTATCAATATTTTTTGATAGAGTTAGAATTTAAGTTACTCACCATTTGACAGTGACTGGTCATGCATGCACCACCCAGCCACCAAATTTAAGGTGGTAAACCCTTAGATATACCCAGTGAAGAGACTGGCCTCAGGTGGTACACAGAGATCAAACAAATCTTCCTACATGTGTTGTACCTGTTTATCTGCAGTCTTGTCTTCTCTACATCCTTTCAAAGTTCAGAAACTCTACAACTTGTCTGAGCTTTCAGAAAGCAGGATGCATGGAGTTGATGCTACACTCTGCAGGAGTGAGGAGAGCTGATTGGAGGGAGGGACACACCTCCCTTCACACAGCACACAGGAATAATGCAGAGGCTGTCAATCACAGGCTGTGTGCTGGAGCTCCACCCCCTGTCAACTTTTTATCTTTTGGTGTCAGGAAAACTTGTCAGAATTGACTCATGCTGATAGCAGAGTAACAAGGCAGCAGACAGAAATGACATTTAGTGTTTTGGATTGAGACAAGTACACAGAGGGATATGCTTTGTTCATATTTCTTGTTAGAGGTTTACAACCACTTGAAATGTGTGTTTGTGGAGGAGAGAGTGCTGCAGAGCCAGCTGGGTATCATCCGCCACCATCATGGGGGTGCCAGCAAACATGCCCACATTTCCTGATTTGACCATAAGAGAAAGCACTTGGATGTAAAGAAGAAATTCCATGGATGTAAAGAATACTTACTTCTACTGCTTCCTGCACCACTGATTTCTGCAGGATCCGGAGAAATCATCCCACAAAGTCCACAGGGAAAACCAACACTTTCAGGAGTGCCAGTCTCCTGGGTTTCTTTGGCTGACCTCTATGTCACTGGTGTATCTTCAAATGTGTGGCGGTCAAAGAGAGGAAGCCGTGAGCAATGCTGGGAACCCAGGAGATCGACAATTCCTTGGTTTTCAGAGGCAGTTTCTCAGCAGTTGAACAGCATTCAGTGGCCCTGCTATATCCTGTAATGAGTTCAAGTCAGAAGGGGGGAACCAGTGAGTGCTGCGGAGTACCTAGAAGATTGACATTTCCATGAGCTATGGTTTCCCGGTAGAGTTTGAGGGCAGTTTTTCAGCAGTTGTGCAACATTCAGTGGTCCTGCTATATCCTGTAATGAGTTCAGGTCAGAAGGGGGGAACCAGTGAGTGCTGCGGAGTACCTAGAAGATTGACATTTCCATGAGCTATGGTTTCCCGGTAGAGTTTGAGGGCAGTTGTTCAGCAGTTGTGCAACATTCAGTGGCCCTGCTATATCCTGTAATGAGTTCAGGTCAGAGGTAGGAACCAGTGAGTGATGCGGGAGACCCAGGAGAGAGATGCTTTCAGAAGTTTTGGTTGCCTGTTAGACATTTGGAGCAATTTCTCAGCAGTTGAGCAGCGTTCAGCGGTACTTCTGTATCCTGCAATGAGTGGAGGTTAAAGGAAGGAATCTGTAAATGTGACGGTGAACCCAGATTGACTGTTCTTGAAGCAATCGTTTCCTGGTAGACTTTGGGGCAGTTTTTTCAGCAGTAGAGCAGCATTTGGCGGCCCTGCTGTATCCTGTAATGAGAGCAGGTCACAGGGAGAAGCCAGTGAGCAATGCCAGGAAACCCAGGAGATTAACAGTTGCAGAAGTGACGGTTGCTCAGTAGACTTTGGGGGACATTTCTCAGCAGTTGAGCAGCATTCAGTGGCACTGATGTATCCTGTAAAGGGAAGAGGTCAGAAGGAGCAACAAGTGATCCTGTGGGGGACTCAGAAGATCAACACTTCTGGAAGCTTTGGTTTCCCAGTAGACCTTCAGGGAGGTTTCAGCAGTGGACCAGTGTTCAACAGCACATGTCCTGTAATGAGTGGAGGTTGTGGGGTGGAACCAGTGAGCAATGTGGGAGACCCAGAACTTCGACCCTTCCAGAGACATCAGGAGGCGATTTTCCAGCATTAGAGAAGCGTTCAGCAGCACTACAGTGGAAAAGTTAATTATTCTGTTTCTTCTTTACAAGAACTATGTTATTGATGAGGTTTGTTTATTGACATGTCAGGGTTGCTGTAAACAGCTAGATCAGGCAAATGTTCTGTAATATCTTTAGTCCTTGTACTTGAGGTCCTATATGTTCATAAAGAATAAGGTACAGCGTTAGCTGCATGTTCAGATAATTCACTGCTCTCTGGCCTGCTCAAACGGCTCAGCAGGGAATTGAGTTGCAAAATTATTTGCAATCTGCCGCTTCCTGCCTCTCGTTTAATCAATCAGTCTCCACACAAGGGAATACGGTCTACCATTCCCATTATATCGGTCCTGCTTTGGATTTATCCATGCTGCAGGCTGTGCTGTGACATAACTGATGTGAGAGAAGTGATTTCAGCATACATTTAAAGTGCCACATCGTTTTGTCTTATGTATGCATTGTATTATTGTTACAGACATTTCTACAGTGCCAGCAATTTACACAGTTTTACATATCGTACATTCACATCAGTCCCTGTACTCAAGCAGCTTACAATCTAAGGCTCTGGTACCCAGTTTATGGCCTGGTGGCCATGTGTGACCCTTTGCCAATTTTTGTGAGGTCCTCAGGGCCCCTTAGGACACTAATCTGTGTTTCCCTATTGCCCTGTTATAATTATTTCACCTTATTTATTTGTCTTACTGCTCATCAAGACTAAAACTGAGGGAACATCTTGCATTCTAAACTCACTTTAACAAAGAGTCACCAGGAGATTGAGGTTGGTTCCTGGTGGCTTTTTGTTTCCTGTGCATGCACTGTGCAGTATGCGTCTCAGATCTATTTTTGCTATGCCTAGACTGGAGCTAGATGCTGAAAACAATACAACTCCTGTGCTCATGGGCAGAAGTTACAACATAAGTAACCGCAGGACCCAGAAAAATCACCAGCAGAGATGGTGGTGACTGGGAATGCAGAGGTGATAGGATCCTGGACCCGTTCTGTCTGGAGGAAAACCCAGGGTGAGATAGTTGTGTGATCACTGCAGGACCTAAAAGAATCACCAGAAGAGATGGCAGGATCCTGGACCTGTCCTGGCTAGAGGAAAACCCAGAATGAGGTAGCAGTGTGTTCACTGCAGGACCTAGAAGAATCACTAACAGAGATGGTGGTGACAGGATCCTGGGCCTGTCCTGGTTGGATTAAAACTCAAGAGTGATGTAGTAGTGTGATTACTGCAGGACCTAGAAAAACCACCAGCAGAGATGATGGTGACAGGATCCTGGACCTGTCCTGGCTGCAGGAAAGCCCAGAGTGAGATAGTAGTATGATCACTGATGGACATAGAATAATTACCAGCAGAGATGACAGTGACAGGATCCTGAATGTGTCCTAGCTGGAGGAAAGCACAGTGAGGTAGTAGTATGATCACTGCAGAATCTTGAAGAATAAGCAGCAGAGCTGGTGGTGACAGGACCCTGGACCCGTCCTGCCTATAGGAAAGCCCAGATCAAGGTAGTAGTGTGATCACTGCAGGACCTAGAAGAATCACCAGCAGAGATGGCGGTGGCAGGATCCTGGGCCTGTCCTGGATGAAGGAAACCCCAGAGTGAGATAGTAGTGTGATCACTGCAAAAGAATAACCAGCAGAGATGGTGGTGACAGGATCCTGGACCCGTCCTGGCTGAAGGAAAGCCTAGAGCAAGGTAGTAGTGTGATCACTACAGGACCTAGAAGAATAACCAGCAGAGATGGTGGTGACAGGGTCCTGGACTTGTCCTGGCTGGAGGAAAGCCCAGAGCAAGGTAGTAGTGTGGTCACTACAGGACATAGAAGAATAACCAGCAGAGATGGTGGTGACAGGATCCCAGGCCTGTCCTGGCCGGAAGAAAGTCCAGAGTGAAGTAGTTGTGTGATCACCGCAGCACCTAGATCACCAGCAGAGATGGTGGTGACAAGATCCTGGACCCATCCTGTCTGGTGAAAAGCCCAGAGTGAGGTAGTTGTGTAATCACTACGGGACCTAGAAGAATAACCAGCAGACATGGTGCAGACAAGATCCTGGACTTGTCCTGGCCGGAGGAAAGCCCAGAGCAAGGTAGTAGTGTGATCACTACGGGACCTAGAAGAATAACCAGCAGAGATGGTGGTGACAGGATCCTGGACTTTTCCTGTCTGGTAAAAAGCCCAGAGTGAGGTAGTTGTGTAATCACTACAGGATCTAGAAGAATCACCATCAGAGATGGAGGTTACAGGGAACCCAGAGATCACAGGATACTGGACACATCCTGGCTAGAGGAAATCGTAGAATGAGGTAGTAGTGTGATCACTGCAAGACCTAGAGGAATCACCAGCAGAAATGGTGGTGATGGGGGACCTAGAGATGAGAGGATCCTGGACCTGTCCTGGCTTGAGAAAAACACAGAGGGAGGTAGTTGTGTGCCACAATCTGCAAGTACTGTATGCTGTGAATACTTGCAGATTATGGCAAAGTCTGACACCCACTAATGAGTTCACTTCTGGTTTAAACTGTCACTGGACTAGGAATAAAGGGAGAGCCTTCCAATGGGGGTACTTGTGATGATAGCTATCTAAGAAAATTTAGTTTACTTTAGAGCAATTTCCTCAATTCTTGTTGTATCAATTGTACAGGAAGTGATAGGAAATCTCCTCAGTAGGACAAAGATGGGATTTAACTGACAGGTTTTACCCATTCTATACTCTATCCAAAATGGAAAAGATACAAGCATTGGCTTTACAAATATTTCAGTAATCAGATTTCAGAACAATAGTGTAGAAGTAACACGCTGGATCTGAGTGAAACTCTATATGACCAAGTGTTTATGGACAGAACACCTGAGGTTCATGCTGGAACAGAAAAGGACTTTTTACTATATTTAAGGTCACAGTTTATCCTTTAAAGTAGAACTATAGGAAAAACGTTTTATTCAATTGTGGATAGAGCAAGGGAGGGTTATAACCATCTGTGTCTCAATGGGGGAGATTTACCTTCACTTCCTGTCCCATAGCCAAACAGGAAGTGAGAGGAAATCCCTGAAAATTAAGGGAATTCCTGTGGGACCCCTAGGTCTCCGGAACTAGCGTATGCATTGGAAGATTTCTCCTCTATATTACTTTTCTGGGAACAACCCAAAAATTGTGATTTTCTTTTACTTTCACTTTCAATGATAATGGTAAACAGGACAAACAGAGAGGATGAATCCCATAACAGGGGCACAGACGGCAATAAAAACTGACAGATGCTCTAATCCCTCTCTGCTCTATCCAAAACTAAAAAAAAAGTTTTGCCTTTAGTTATACTTCAAGGCAATTCATTTGCCTTCTAATTTGTATGGCTTTTTTTTCATTTTCCTTTGCATTCATTTGCTTTCTTATGTTCAGAATTAGACTGCATTTCCATTTAATTGAAACACAGTGGTAATGTATTTATTGTAATTCAGCTTTTTTGTAATCTGTCCATTTTTATTCTTCATGATTTAGCCGTTCCAGCTTGTGCTTCCGGGAGAAGTGAAACCAGACAGCAGCACTGCCAAGAGATCCCAGACAACTGGCCATTTGGTGGTCACCATGCCAAAGGTATTGAAAATCCATATGGTCTTTTTGTCTCTTTTTGACATTTTGCTAGAGACTGTCCTACTAAAATGGTGGCATGGAAACATGAGCTACAAAGAGAATGTACCACATTTAAACAACTATTTTGTTTCTTACTAATGAACACATTTTAAACAGAACTTTTAAAATGTATAAAAAAAAGATGTATTTTATTAAAAAACAATCTTTTAATATTGCTATTTAAATGACCTAAAATGCTCTCTGTATATTTATTAATATTAAACTGTATCTAAAACCTAAACTTTTAGTTTTGTCTAGTTTGGAAGAGTTAAGGCTTAAAATGTAATTCCTGCCTAAGGCAGACCATATATTATGAAATTTTCTTTCCTTTAACCATGGGTGGAAGGAAAGAAAATTGTTCAGTTTCCCCATCAGCACAAACAGTGTTGCTGGGGAATCCCATTGCAGTGCTATTGTAATCTGCCAGCGGGGACCCTTCCCTGCTGGCAGAATACAGTGATCACTGCTGGAGGCTATAGATTCTGTCAGTGATCAGGTGAAAAAACCCGACAGGCTGGTCCAGACGTCGCACAGCAGCAAAAGACCATGTGTAGACAAGTAAAAAGTGGCTTCAGCCTGACTGCAGCTAGGCCATGCCCCCCAATGCATTTCACCCGGCCCACATGGCTTAGCTATGGAGGGGATCCGATGTAAGCTGGGCTTTTATTTACTTGTCTATACTAAGACTTTTTGGTGTGTGGCATCTAGACTGTTTCTTTTTTCCGGGAGTGCATTGAGCTGGGATGGGCTCTTTCCATGCCGGCGTCCTTTTAGCGTGAATCACTGATGATAATTGGATTGAAGACCTAGAGCGGTACCCAAAGTGTTTTGTCTATGGTCACAATAAGGAACCAATCATTTGGACTGCAAGCCGCTTAGAGCCTGAGCCAGCTGCTCCTGTCTTCTCCACAGTCCAGTGCTCCAGTCAGTACTGGAGGGGCAGAGCAGAGAGCTGGAGACTGACAATCACAGCTCTCTGATCAGAGCGGAGTGGAGAACTGAGCAGTCAATGTTGTTTGATCGCTCAGTTCTAGGTATAGAGGAGGTGGGGGGCAGATGCAGCATTGGATCGATGCTGCTTCCACCTAGGAAGCCCATAGTTCTCTTTTAAAAGGCACAAATTATTGCAGCTGTTTTTCATGTATACATCATCAAATACAATTTTTAAATGCAATCAGTGTAGGTACTGTACCTAAATTTACCTTATCAGTCTCTTGCTATCCCCTGTACATCAGAGCTCAGACTGGGAAAGGGAAAAGCAACACAAGGAACCAGTCAGTTAAACTGTGGTGCTTATGTTCTAACAAAGAACATGCCGATAAGATAGTGAGTGACAGAGAGATGAGCACATCAGTCTGCTGCTTCTTCTTTCACTGTCCAGTCACAGGCTGGGGGAGGGACAAGTTACTGAGCAGTAGCAAAAATCGTGTCTATTGACCTGCTAGACAAGACTTTGCTGTGTAACTGTGAGCTAATAAGACTACATTGCACAACATAATGCTGTATATTTAAAGCTCCTGTACTGGTATTGCTTACTAATGATATACATTACAATGTAGAAACTGCAGCAAGTCAGATATAACCTGTATCATTTTTTGGCTTGAGAACATCTATTATTATTATTATTATACAGTATTTATAAAGCGCCAATAGTTCGCTCAGCGCTGTACATTACAAAGGGGGACAGAACATGTGACAGAACAATACCAATACAATGCAAAACATGAGGGGATCGAGGGCCCTGCTCCTTCGAGCTTACAATCTAGGAGGGAGGGGATGGTGGCACAGGAGGAGATAGCTGTGGGGGATGGAGTGGTAGGAAGAGTGGAGGAGGTCGACAAGTTAGCAGGGGGTGGGGTAGGCTTCCCTGAAGAGATGGGTTTTCAGGGTGCGCCTAAAGGAGAGGAGAGTAGGTGATAATCTGATGGGTTGGGGCAGGGAGTTCCAGAGGATGGGTGACACCCTGGAGAAGTCCTGGAGGCGGGCATGGGAGGAGGAGACCAGGGAACTAGAGAGAAGGAGGTCTTGTGAGGAGCGCAGTGTGCGTGCTGGGCGGTACTTGGATATTAGGTCAGTGATGTAGTTCGGGGCAGTATGGTGGACAGCTTTGTACGTCAGCGTTAGGATTTTGAATTTGATTTGTTGGGCAATCGGAAGCCAGTGGAGGGATTGGCAGAGGGGGGTGGTGGAGACGGAGCAGTTGGAAAGGTGAATTAGTCTGGCAGCCGTATTCAGGATTGACTGAAGCGGGGATAGCCAGCGGCGAGGCAGGCCAGTGAGGAGGGAGTTGCAGTAGTCGAGTCGTGATATGATGAGGGAGTGGATGAGCTGTTTAGTGGTTTCTGGGGTTAGGAACGTGCGGATTTTGGCGATGTTGCGGAGGTGGAGTCTGCACGAGTTTGTTAAAGATTGGACTTGGGGCTGGAAGGATAGGTTGGAGTCCAGAATGACACCAAGTACTCTGGCCTGCGGGCGGGTTTGTTGGTAGCATTATTATCATTTAGCTCTTTCCTCCTCAGCCTGACTGTCCTTTACCTGCCCCTTTCATTTATTGGACTTTAGTTCCTTTAGTCCAGTGGTGGGCAACCTTTTTTTTCAACTGAGCCAAATCTCGCCAAAACCATGATTGAAATTTATTTTGAGAGCCACATTTTTAAAACTGAAAATACATCTCCCATATAGTAATTCATCCCCCATAGTAATTCATCCCCCATATAGTAATTCATCCCCCATAGTGTAATTCATCCCCCATAGTAATTCATCCCCCATATAGTAATTCATCCCCCATATAGTAATTCATCCCCCATAGTAATTCATCCCCCATATAGTAATTCATCCCCCATAGCAATTCATCCCCCGTATAGTATTTCATCCCTCGTATAGTATTTCATCCCCCGTATAGTATTTCATCCCCCATATAGTATTTCATCCCCCATATAGTATTTCATCCCTCATATAGTATTTCATCCCCCATATAGTAATTCATCCCTCATATAGTATTTCATCCCTCATATAGTATTTCATCCCCCCATATAGTATTTCATCCCTCATATAGTATTTCATCCCCCCATATAGTATTTCATCCCCCCATGTAGTATTTCATCCCTCATATAGTAATTCATCCCTCATATAGTAATTCATCCCTCATATAGTAATTCATCCCTCATATAGTATTTCATCCCCCCATATAGTATTTCATCCCCCCATATAGTATTTCATCCCCCCATATAGTAATTCATCCCTCATATAGTAATTCATCCCTCATATAGTATTTCATCCCCCATATAGTATTTCATCCCCCCATATAGTATTTCATCCCTCATATAGTAATTCATCCCTCATATAGTATTTCATCCCTCATATAGTATTTCATCCCCCCATATAGTATTTCATCCCTCATAAAGTAATTCATCCCTCATATAGTAATTCATCCCCCATATAGTATTTCATCCCTCATATAGTATTTCATCCCCCCATATAGTATTTCATCCCTCATATAGTAATTCATCCCTCATATAGTAATTCATCCCTCATATAGTATTTCATCCCTCATATAGTATTTCATCCCCCCATATAGTATTTCATCCCCCCATATAGTATTTCATCCCTCATATAGTAATTCATCCCTCATATAGTATTTCATCCCTCATATAGTATTTCATCCCTCATATAGTATTTCATCCCCCCATATAGTATTTCATCCCCCCATATAGTATTTCATCCCTCATAAAGTAATTCATCCCTCATATAGTATTTCATCCCCCACAGTACTATTCCCCCCCCCCCCCTTCTAGTAAGCCAAGTCCCCCGTGTCAATTCACTTACCTTTTGCGTTCCTCTCGCTGTCTTCCCGCGCCGTTCGGGTCTTCAGGGCGGACTGTGAGAGGAGCCTAGCTCCCCTCCCCTCACGTTCGGCACGCTGCCCCGCCTACACACATCCTGACAGCCACATCCGCAGGCCGGATTAAAAGGTCCGCGCGGACTTTTGGGGCTGCCAACCGAGAGGAGGCAGGGGAGCGGCCGACCGAGAGGAGGGAGGGGAGCAGGCGCCCGGCACACAGAAGAGCCGCATTAGACTGGGTAAAGAGCCGCATGTGGCTCGCGAGCCGCGGCTTGCCGACCACTGCTTTAGTCAATGAAGCTCAGCATCGCATGTGGGTATTACCTAGGACTGGCCGAACGAAAAAAAATAAATAAATAAAACTAATCGTGTATGGCCAACTTTGTAGAGAACATCTTCCATTGGGGACACCTGTTCTTCTGCAATGGCAATTCCCTCATTTTGTAGAGATTTCTTCTCACTTTCTTTTCTATATGCGGGACAAGAAGTGAAGGGAAAAAATTAATTGTCAGAGCTTTTAACCCATCACTATCCAAAACGTTTTGGCTATACATTCAGTCTAGTGTAGCTATGGTCATTAAAGGTCATATAGTTATTGGCACCACAAAGAATTATAAAAATATAAAGCTTATTGTACAAGCATCAAAAGTACATACAGTATAGCATCATGTCCAATATAGGGTTCACATATCGTACATCTAATGTAAGATGTAATGTTGGCTCAACGCATTTCAACGCGCATGTGAATGAAATCAGTATAATGGATCCCGGTCTCTTAAAACCATATATACAATCTCCTGGAACAAGAATAATGTGGGTCATCATTTCCAGAAGAGGGAACAGAACAATAAAATGGCTGAAGGACACCCAATCCTCACACAAGGGATGCCATGAGTGGATAACCCAGCCTAGTGTCAGTCCAATCTCCCAAGGAGGAACTCTCCAATTTATCAGGATCCCAACATGGCCAACATCCCCTAGCCGTGTGATGGGAGATGTTGGACGTACTTGCTGTATTACTTCATATGACTGATTATCCTTAACCTTTTTACTACTGTGTGTGTGTTACCTTATTGGGATCCCTATAAATTGGAGAGTTCCTCCTTGGGAGATTGGACTGATGCTGGGCTGTCCACTTATGGCATTCCTTGTGTGAAGATTGGGTAACCTTTGGCCATTTTATCATTCTTTGGTCGCACCCTTCTGGGAATGATGACTAACATTAATCTTGCTCCAGCAGATCGTATATATTTGTGGTTTCAAGAGACTGGGTTCTATTATGCTGATTTCATTCACATGTGTTCCTGAGGAAGATGTTCAATCATTTGAAACTCATTGAGCCAACATGTGAATTGTTCGACAGAAAAGATTTGTAAGACCTATATTGGACATGATGCTATATGTGCTTTTAATGTTTGTACAATAAACATTATACTTTTATAATTCTTTGTGGTGCTAATAACTATATGTCCTTTGACCACTTTGGGGAAAAAAATTTGATTTTCTGTTATAAAATATATCCGATTAAAAAAAATAAAACAAATTTCTTAATAAATTTAGGCCAAAATGTATTCTGCTACATGATTGTGGTAAAAAAAAATCCCAATAGGTGTTTATGAATTGGTTTGTGCAAAAGGTATAGCATCTACAAATTATGGTACATATACTGGAAGTTTTTATTTTGTTTTATACTATTAATAGCAGTGATTAGTGACTTTTAGTGGGACCGTGATAGTGTGGCAAGCAATCTGACACTAACTGACGTTGGATGGGAACTGACTAAATGACACGGGCATCTCCAGTGACACTAATACAGTGATCAGTGCTGATACTACAGTTGCAAGAAAAAGTATGTGAACCCCTTGGGATTACGTAGAGTTTTGCATGAATTGGGCAAAAAATGGGCTCTGAACATCATCTAAGTCACAACAATAGAAGAACACAGTCTGCTGAACATAATACTACACAAACATTAGATGTTGCCATGGTTTAATTGCACATAACATGTAAACATTCACAGTGCAGGGAAGAAAAAGTATGTGAACCTTTAGACTTAATAACTGGTTGACCCCCCTTTGGCAGCAATAACCTCAACCAAACGTTTCCTGTAGTTGCAGATCAGACCTGCACAACAATCTGGAGTAATTTTGGACCACTCCTCTTCGCAAAGCTGTTTTAGTGTAGCAATATTCTTGGGATGTCTGGTGTGAATCGCTCTCTTAAGGTCATGCCACAGCATTTCAATCGGGTTGAGGTCAGGACTCTGACTGGGCCACTCCAGAAGGCATATTCTGTGCTGTTGCAGCCATTGTTTTGTTGAATTACTTGTATGCTTTGGGTCATTGTCCTGTTGCATCACCCATCCTCTGCGGAGCTTCAGTTGGTGGATAGATGGTCGTACGTTTTCCTGCAAAATGTCTTGATAAACTCTGGAATTCATTTTCCCATCAATGACAACAATCCGTCCAGGTCCTGAGGCAGCAAAGCAGCCCCAAACTATGATGCACGCTCTGCCATGTTTTACAGTGGGGATGAGGTTTTGATGTTGGTGTGCTGTGCCTTTTTTTCTCCACACATAGTGTTGTGTGTTCTTCCCAAACAACTCAATCTTGGTTTCATCTGTCCACAGTATATTTTGCCAGTAGTGCTGTGGAACATCCAGGTGCTCTTTTGCAAACTTCAAACGTGCTGCAATATTCTTTTTGGACAGCAATGGCTTCCTCTGTGGTGTCCTCCCATGTACTCCATTCTTGTTTAATGTTTTCCTTATTGTAGATGTGTCAACAAAAATGTTAGCATGTGCCAGAGATTTGTGTAGGTCTTTAGCTGACACTCTGGGATTCTTCTTTACCTCATGCAGCATTCTGCGCTGTGTTCTTGCAGTCATTTTTACAGGACTACCACTCCTAGGGAGAGTAGCAACAGTGCTAAACTTTCTCCATTTGTAGACAATCTGTCTTACCGTGGACACATGAACATCAAGGCTTTTGGAGATACTTTTGTAACCCTTTCCAGCTTGATGCAAGTCAACAATTCTTGATCGTAGGTCTTCTGAGAGCTCTTTTCTGCGAGGCATGGTTCACATCAGACAGTGCTTCTTGAAACCAGTAACACCAAAACAGGTGTGTGTTTTTTAAGGGTAGGACAGCTGTCAGCAACACATCCAATATCACCACACTGATTGGAGTCAAGGTTGGCTCACTCCTGGCTCCGATTAGCTCTGGGAGAAGTCATTAAGCTAGGGCCTCACATACTTTTTCCTCCCTGCACTGTGAATGTTTACATGTTATGTGCAATTAAACCATGGCAACATCTAATGTTTGTGTAGTATTATGTTCAGCAGACTGCGTTCTTCCATTGCTGTGATTTAGATGATGTTCAGAGCCCATTTTATGCCCAATTCATGCAAAACTCCACGTAATCCCAAGGGGTTCACATACTTTTTCTTGCAACTGTATACTCTGTCACTGTACTATGACACTGGAAAGGGGTTAACATCTAGGGGCAATCAAAAGGTTAACTAGGTGCCTAATAATGTGTAATGTAATATGTGCTGCTTTTATTAAAAAATGTGACTGTGACTGTTTTATCTCCATGCTTTGCAGAGAGAAAAAAACAGCCACATTGCTGCTGTCTGTACAGAGCCCTGTGTTGTTTGTCAACAAAGAGCTTTCTATTGTCATTCGCTAAGCCGATCAGCAGGTCCCAGCCATAAACGATTGGCTGAGACCTGCTGACCAACTTGTGCTGTAGTAGAATGTAGAATGACAGCTCAGGTCAGGCAGTGGGCGTATGCCCCCTACCCAGAAATGCTGGATCATATACATGTATGTGGTCCGGTGCAGTGGGGCTGCACTGCTCCAGTAAAACTTTGGTGGGCAGTCCAGAAGTGGTTAAAGTCCATAGCTACAATTTCCTTGGCATCATATGTGCAGTGTTGGGACCCTTACTTTTTAATATATTTATAAACAATACGGTCTGGGATTATAAATCCCATTTCAGTCTTTGCAGATGACACCAAGCTGTGCAGTGGAATAACGTCCTTACAGGATGTCTCCAATTTACAAGCCGACCGCAATGCTCTGTGTAATTGGGCAACTATGTGGCAAATGAGGTTTAATGTTGATAAATGTAAGGTTCTGCACTTGGGGGCTAAGAATATGCATGCATCATACATACTAGGGGGGTACAACTGGGGGGGTCAATGGTGAAGAAGGATCTGGGAGTTCTGGTAGATCACAAGCTTAATAATACCATGCAATGCCAAGCTGCGGGTTCTAAAGCGAGCAAAATCCTCTCTTGTATTAAAAGAGGTATAGACTCCACAGAGAGATATCATCCCCCCCGGTACAAATCATTAGTAAGACCTCATCTGGAATATGCAGTTCAGTTTTGGGCACCAATTCCCAAAAACAACATTGGGGAACTGGAGAAAGTACAGAGAAGGGCAACCAAACTGATAAGAGGCATGGAGGAGCTCAGCTATGAGGAAATATTAGAGGAACTGAATTTATTTTCTCTTGAGAAGAGGAGATTAAGGGGAGATATGATCTCCATGTATAATACATAAGGGGGATATGATCTCCATGTATAATACATAAGGGGGGATATGATCACCATGTATAATACATAAGGGGGGATATGATCTCCATGTATAATACATAAGGGGGGGATATGATCTCCATGTATAATACATAAGGGGGGGATATGATCTCCATGTATAATACATAAGGGGGGGATATGATCTCCATGTATAATACATAAGGGGGGATATGATCTCCATGTATAATACATAAGGGGGATATGATCTCTATGTATAATACATAAGGGGGGATATGATCACCATGTATAATACATAAGGGGGGATATGATCACCATGTATAATACATAAGGGGGGATATGATCTCCATGTATAATACATAAGGGGGGATATAATCTCCATATATAATACATAAGGGGGGATATGATCTCCATGTATAATACATAAGGGGGGATATGATCTCCATGTATAATACATAAGGGGGGATATGATCTCCATGTATAATACATAAGGGGGATAGGATCACCATGTATAATACATAAGGGGGGGATAGGATCACCATGTATAATACATAAGGGGGGGATAGGATCACCATGTATAATACATAAGGGGGGGATATGATCTCCATGTATAATACATAAGGGGGATATGATCTCCATGCATAATACATAAGGGGGATATGATCACCATGTATAATACATAAGGGGGGATATGATCTCCATGTATAATACATAAGGGGGATATGATCTCCATGTATAATACATAAGGGGGGGATATGATCTCCATGTATAATACATAAGGGGGGATATGATCTCCATGTATAATACATAAGAGGGATATGATCTCCATGTATAATACATAAGGGGGGATATGATCACCATGTATAATACATAAGGGGGGATATGATCTCCATGTATAATACATAAGGGGGGATATGATCTCCATGTATAATACATAAGGGGGGATATAATCTCCATGTATAATACATAAGGGGGATATGATCACCATGTATAATACATAAGGGGGGATATAATCTCCATGTATAATACATAATGCTCTCCTCCTATCTCTCCCAACGCTCCTTCAGCGTTACCAATAACGCTACCACCTCCTCCTCTCTCCCCCTCTCTGTTGGGGTCCCCCAAGGCTCTGTCCTCGGGCCCCTTCTCTTCTCCATCTACACGTCCTCCCTCGGCAAACTGATATACTCCCACGGCTTCAACTATCACCTCTACGCCGATGACATGCAAATTTACCTCTCCACCCCTCGCCTCACCCCTTCAGTCTCCGCCCGTATCACCCACCTACTGAACGACATAGACTGGATGTCGCTCCATTTCCTCAAACTGAACATTTCCAAAACAAAGCTCCTAATTTTCCCCCCAGCCCGCGCCCCCCCACTCTCTCCATCACGACCAACAACGCCACCATCAGTCCCACCCCGCAAGCCAAAGTCCTAGGTGTCACTCTAGATTCAAACCTGTCCTTCCAACCCCATGTCCAATCGTTAGCAAACTCATGCAGGCTCCACCTCCACAACATCTCCAAAATACGTTCGTTTGTTCCTAACCCCAGACACTACTAAACAACTCATTCACTCCCTTATTATCTCACGTCTGGACTACTGCAACTCCATCCTCACCGGCCTACCTCATCACAGACTATCCCGGCTTCAGTCTATCCTGAACTCAGCGGCCAGACTCATCCACCTTACCAACCGCTCTTCTTCTGCCAACCCCCTCTGTCATGCCCTCCATTGGCTCCCAATTGCCCAACGCATCAAATTCAAACTACTAACACTGACATACAAAGCCATTCATAACGCTGCCCCAAACTACCTCACCGACCTGATACCCAAATACCACCCTACCCGCACTCTTCGCTCCTCACAAAACCTCCTACTTTCTAGCTCCCTGGTCTCCACCTCCCACGCCCGACTGCAGGACTTCTGCAGGACTTCCCCCATCCTCTGGAACTCACTACCCCAATCCATCAGACTGTCACCTTCCCTCCTCACCTTTAGGCACACCCTGAAAACCCATCTCTCCAGGGAAGCCTACCCTGCCCTCAATAAACTGCCGATCTCCTCCATTTCTCCCACCACTCCATCCTCCACAGCCACTTCCTCCTGTACCACTCTCCCCTCCCTCCTAGATTGTAAGCTCGAAAGAGCAGGGCCCTCGAACCCCTCGTGTATTGTTTGTTGCTGTATTGTCTCATGTTCTGTCCCCCACTATAATGTACAGCGCTGAGCAAACTTTTTGGCGCTATATAAATACTGTATAATAATAATAATAATAATGATCTCCATGTATAATACATAAGGGGGGATATGATCTCCATGTATAATACATAAGGGGGATATGATCACCATGTATAATACATAAGGGGGGATATGATCACCATGTATAATACATAAGGGGGGATATGATCTCCATGTATAATACATTAGGGGGGATATGATCTCCATGTATAATACATAAGGGGGGATATGATCACCATGTATAATACATAAGGGGGGATATGATCTCCATGTATAATACATAAGGGGGATATGATCTCCATGTACAATACATAAGGGGGGATATGATCTCCATGTAGAATACATAAGGGGGGATATGATCTCCATGTAGAATACATAAGGGGGGATATGATCTCCATGTATAATACATAAGGGGGGGATATGATCTCCATGTATAATATATAAGGAGGGAATATGATCTCCATGTATAATACATAAGAGGGATATGATCTCCATGTATAATACATAAGGGGGGATATGATCTCCATGTATAATACATAAGGGGGGATATGATCTCCATGTATAATACATAAGGGGGATATGATCTCCATGTATAATACATAAGGGGGGATATGATCTCCATGTATAATACATAAGGGGGGATATGATCACCATGTATAATACATAAGGGGGGATATGATCTCCATGTATAATACATAAGGGGGTTATGATCACCATGTATAATACATAAGGGGGTTATGATCACCATGTATAATACATAAGGGGGATATGATCTCCATGTATAATACATAAGGGGGGATATGATCTCCATGTATAATACATAAGGGGGGATATGATCTCCATGTATATTACATAAGGGGGGATATGATCATTATGTATATTACATAAGGGGGCATATGATCTCCATGTATAATACATAAGGGGGATATGATCTCCATGTACAATACATAAGGGGGGATATGATCTCCATGTATAATATATAAGGGGGGATATGAGCACCATGTATATTACATAAGGGGGGATATGATCTCCATGTATAATACATAAGGGGGGATATGATCACCATGTATAATACATAAGGGGGGATATGATCTCCATGTATAATACATAAGGGGGGATATGATCTCCATGTATAATACATAAGGGGGGATATGATCTCCATGTATAATACATAAGGGGGGGATATGATCTCCATGTATAATTCATAAGGGGGGATATGATCTCCATGTATAATACATAAGGGGGGATATGATCTCCATGTATAATACATAAGGGGGGATATGATCTCCATGTATAATACATAAAGGGGGATATGATCTCTATGTATAATACATATGGGGGATATTATCTCCATGTATAATACATAAGGGGGGATATGATCTCCAATTATAATACATAAGGGGGGATATGATCTCCATGTGTAATACATAAGGGGGGATATGATCTCCATGTATAATACATAAGGGGGGATATGATCTCCATGTATAATACATAAGGGGGGATATGATCTCCATGTATAATACATAAGGGGGGATATGATCTCCAATTATAATACATAAGGGGGGATATGATCTCCATGTATAATACATAAGGGGGGATATGATCTCCATGTATAATACATAAGGGGGGATATGATCTCTATGTATAATACATAAGGGGGGATATGATCTCCATGTATAATACATAAGGGGGGATATGATCACCATGTATAATACATAAGGGGGGATATGATCTCCATGTATAATACATAAGGGGGGATCTGATCACCATGTATAATATATAAGGGGGGATATGATCACCATGTATAAATACATCAGTGGTTCATATAGTGAACTCGGTGTAGTCATTCACCCTGAGGTCATCACAGAGGACAAGGGGGCACTCTTTACATCTGGAGGAAAAGAAATTTAATCTCCAAACATGGCAATGTTTCTTCACAGTAAGAGATGTGAAAATGTGGAATAGACTCCCTCAAGAGTTGGTTCTGGCCAGCTCAGTGGATTGCTTTAAAAAAAAGTCCTGGATTGTTTCTTGGATACACGGAATATAACTGGATATAACATTTATAGGGAAAGTTGATCCAGGGAATATCCGATTGCCTCTCGGGGGATCAGGGAGGAATTTTTTCCCCTGCAGGAGCAAATTGGATCATGCTTTGCTGGTTTTTTTTGCCTTCCTCTGGATCAACTCTGGGTGTAGGATTATAACTTTTTTTTTTTTTTTTTTAATGGTTGAACTGGATGGACTTTTTTCAGCCAGACTAACTATGTAACTATATGTACAATGTTTAAGATGTGGGCATATAAAACACAGAATCTCTTTCTAAACATTCTCTATTCAATTTAGTTTCACTTTGACAGCATGGCAGCTTTTACACCTCGGCTGACCTGACAAATTTGGGCAAAGTAAATAAACCCTTGATAAGAAGGCAAATATTTCATAAATACTGTACAAGATTGAATATTCAGATTATTGGGACTAATCCTCTATATGTAATAAGCCTGAATTTTTAAAAAAAAACGTTAAGAAATTGAAAACAGTTGAAAACCTAGTTTGCTGAACTGTATTTTAGAAATAGCCGTGTATTCCCGCAGCTAATATTCACCCGACCCATCAATCCCTCGGCAGAGTCGGCGGGAGGAAATGTTAATCTGCCGATAATTTGCGATTGCAGTGCAGGAAATGTCCGGTGAAGTGGATTTGCTTAGAAAGTGTTTTGTGACTGCGTAGGTGTAAGCTGTTCAGTGTATGTCTGGAGCTGATTTCTAGTCTGTATGACTTTCACCTTACAGGATTTGTAAGCCGTGTCCTTTGCTGATGTACTGAGCAGCAGGAAAATTACTGTCAAACAACGGGTGGATTGGTATGGCCAGACCAGCCTTTGGTATTGTTTTGGAGAACAGATTAACTTTTTTTTTTTCTTTTTGAAACTTCTTATTTTTAGCATATAAAAATACAAAACTATGGGGCATACCCTGGCCCAAGGTGTTACCATAAGGCACTTCATAGCCGAAAAAACAAAACAGCAAAATAAAAGACTAAATGACACTCAGAGTGCTACAACCTTGCTCATAGTTACCCAAATTCATGAGGAGGAGTGAATAAAAAGCAGATATGTCCTAGCACATTAGATAACATTATGTATGGGGAGAGCCAAGTGACAATAATAACTGATAAATTCGATATCTATCAATAACCAAATCCTATCACCGTGGTCCCAAAGACCAGTGAAGTTGCAAGTAAAAACATACAATAACAGAAAAGAAGAGGAAAAAAAGGGGGGGGGGGTGCAGCTTGTGACAGAGTCAATCCAAATGTCCCAAATTTTATTGAACTTTTTGGGGCAACCCCTAAATTGGTATGTATCTTTATAGAGAGGGACCACCGAGTTGATTCGTGATTTCCAAGAACTTAAGTTGGAGGCAGTGGCAGATTTCCACTGCATCACAATCGAATTCCTTGCATAAAACAGTAGAAGGCCCAGAAGAGATCTGACCACCCTAGTGGGAGCCAGGGCCTCCACTAAACCCAATATGCAGATATCTACCTGTCGTGGAACCTGAATGTTGGTTAGGCTTGAGATAAATTCCAAAACTAATACCAAGAAACTCTATATATGAGGGCAAGACCATAGCATCTGGAAGTAGTCCGCAGTGTCTGCCGAGCACTGCCAACAGGTGGGGGGGCCAATGAAAATAAATCTTATGCATCTTATAGCAGGGGTGTCAAACTGGCAGCCCTCCAGCTGTTGCGAAACTACAAGTCCCATCATGCCTCTGCCTTTGCTTGTAACTCAATCTTGCAATGCCTCATGGGACTTGTAGTTTGGCAACAGCTGGAGGGCTGCCAGTTTATCACCTGTGCTATAGGGCGTGAAGTAAAAACGATGCAGTAAATTAAACTGAATCAACCTGTCCCTAGTGGAAACTAGCTGCTAAGAGGGATACTCCCAAATCTCTTCCCATCCAGAGCGGGTACTTCTGCCTGCCACATTGCATGTAAACGATCTAGCCCATGATGGACAGAGGGCTGCAGGGCCTTGTAGATATTAGATAAAGGCTTCTCCAAAGAGTCATCTCTCAGTAATGTCTCTATCTCAACAGATTGTAAATGGAGAAGGGAGCCACCAAATTGTGTAGGTAAGCATGCCTTAACCCTTTGAGGACCAAAAGATTACGGAATGCCAAAAGAATCAATTTTTTGTTTTTAAAGTTCGTACCCTTCAGTTTCTGTAACTAAGCCATTTCATGAAATAATTGGCAAAAAGCTAGATCCATTTGTTAAGAACTAATATTTTGACTCAAGCCAAAAAAAAAAAAGTATTTTAGGTTCTTAATCAGATGATACAGACAATTAAAAACATGGGACAAATATGTCCCTTGGTCCTCAAAGGGTTAACTATAGAAACCGGAACAGGAGTGAATTTAACACAACAGCTTTAAACTGAACAGCTAAATTCACTGATAAAATCCTTGAGGGCTATTTTACCCTGTATTTCTGTTCATCCAGTTCTTAGATTTACATATCTCTGCTAGACAGCTGTCAGGGATCCAGGTATGACCAGAGATGTGTGGACTGACACAGGGAACAGCAGGCTTCAGAAATGATGAAATAGTAATATAATTTATTAAGAGCTGCACAAATATACAAACGCAGTGCAAACAAAAACCAAACCTTAAACTAATATTAATATGTACAAGTGTAGTCAGGGCTGGAGAGGTGAAGTGGTCAGGCAGGCCGGGTCAGGAACAATCGGGCAGATAAGGTACAACAGGAGCAGGCAGGAGAATGGTCAGGAATAGCCGGGATCGGTGCAGGCGGAGTTCTAGCAGAGTCAAGCAGGCAGAATACAGGACGCAGGATACAGGATCAGAACAACAGGGCACATGGGAAAACACCAAGGCACTGATTGCAGGCCTGGTACTGCTTAAATACACCTCCTGCAATCAGCCTGAGGTGATGGATTGATTGCAGGAGTGAGAACCTGGCTGCTGAAAGCACCCGCCGGCAAGCACCACACAGCAGGTGAGCCCCAGCACCACCAGCAGTGAGACTTTTCCTGACAACGGCCGAGTCTTGTCTGGCAAGGTAGGAGACCTAATGTACCTTTGTTGCAAGTCAGTAATATTTACAGGTTTTATTCTTCCCCCGCCTGATTCTGACGGAGTGAGGCACAATTTGTATCTATTAGAAATAGCAAACATGTCATACTTACCTCTTCTGTGTAATGGTTTCTCAGCCCCGATCTTCCTCTTCTGGGGTTCCCCGCCGGTGCTCCTGGCTCCTCCCCTCTGAAGAGTGTCCACCATAGTAAGCTGCTTGATATGGTCAGTAGGGGGTCCCATGAGATGCACCTGGTACCTTTTTCATAGGCTTTTTTGAGTTTGGGCAAAGACACAGGGGCCCCATGATCCCCTATTGCCCGGGGGCCCCATGAGTTGTCAGTCCGCCCCTGGTCAGGCAGCTGGGGGGATTCTGACAATATGGTCAAGCTTCTTCCAGAGGGTGGAGCACCTCTGTCACATTAACAGCTGTTACTTGATTCTGAGTCACAGGAGTGCAAAAGTAAGTGTACTCCTGTGACCCACAAGTAAAGTGTGGCCTAAAAGCTTTGGCTATACTTCTCATTTTTAAAATCATCTTTTACTTGGTGGGTTTCCTGACAAGGCCTTAAAGGGGTTGAAAACTTTTCATTCACCTAGTGAAGTGACTGGCCTCAGGTGATACACAGAGATGAAACAAATCTTCCCACATAAATTGTACCTGTCTATCTGCAGTCTTCTCTTCTCTATATCAGTTCAAAATACTGAGTTTATAAAGCTCGTATACCTGTCAAAAAAGGGGGGTGGAGAGCTGAAGTTACACACTGCAGAGCTCAGTAAGGAGAGGTCTGATAGCTGATTTAAGGGAAGAGACACCCCCCCATCCACACAGCACACAAGAAGAAAGCTTAGGCTGTCAATCTGCTGGAGCTCCCTCCCCTGTCACCATTTTTCTCTTGGTGTCAGGAAAACTTGTCAGATGTCATTCATGCCAATAGCAGAGGATCGAGGCAGTAGACAGAAATGACACTTAGTGCTCTGAATTGAAACAAGTGCACAATATAGAGGGATGTGCTTTGTTCATATTTCATGTCTGAGGTTTACAACCAATTTTAAAGTGGATACAATTGTTTTCTACAGATAAAGGGGTGCACACTGGAAATTGGATCAGCACCTTCCCATAGTGTCTTCTGAGAATTATAACTGTGGATAACATTAGTTGTAACAAAAGCACCAGTCTATTTTTACATACATACATACAGCTCAAATGTAGTGATAGGTGAAAATCTGCCAAAATTTGGTTTGACTCAAAATTAGCCCCTTATTTTTTATTGATCTTAATCAACAAAGACACATAAGCATATAAAAGAAGCAAAAAAGACAAAGAAGCAGCACATGATACCTGAACACCAGACACAGAAAAGTCACGATTGTATAGTAATCCATAAAAAAGCAAATTAAAGAACAATTCTACATTTTGCTCTATTCTAATTATAACTGAAGGTGAATATACCTACAATTTAATAAAAATAATAAGTCATATATAGTGCTACCATGAATAAAGTGACTAAAAATACAGTAGTACATCAACCATATTTAATAAAACAAGTATTATATGTTTGATTATTGTTGACTTATCAGTGTTTTTGTGGCACTTTTTATTTATATATGGTAGCACTATATATTGCTTTTTTTTATTAGCTTTAATGTAATGTAATCATTTGAATTAGAAAGATTTGATTACATTTGAATGAACTTAATTTTGAAATTTTGGGTTGAATTTGATGCAGTTTAGAATCTCAAAACAATAAAAACATTTTAACAATTTGATTACCGTATTTTTCGCTCCATAAGACGCACCTGACCATAAGACGCACCTAGGTTTTAGAGGCAGAAAACAGGAAAAAAAAAATTCTGAACTAATGGACTGCAGACATAGTACAGGGATGACCAGAGACTGCGGACATAGTACAGGGGATGACCAGAGACTAGGACATAGTACAGGGATGACCAGAGACTGCGGACATAGTACAGGGGATGACCAGAGACTGCGGACATAGTACAGGGGATGACCAGAGACTGCGGACATAGTACAGGGGATGACCAGAGACTGCGGACACAGTACAGGGGATGACCAGAGACTAGGACAGCACAGGGATGACCAGAGACTGCGGACATAGTACAGGGATGACCAGAGACTGCGGACATAGTACAGGGATGACCAGAGACTGCGGACAGCACAGGGATGACCAGAGACTGCGGACAGCACAGGGATGACCAGAGACTGCGGACAGCACAGGGATGACCAGAGACTGCGGACATAGTACAGGAGATGACCAGAGACTGCGGACAGCACAGGGATGACCAGAGACTGCGGACAGCACAGGGATGACCAGAGACTAGGACAGCACAGAGATGACCAGAGACTGCGGACAGCACAGGGATGACCAGAGACTAGGACAGCACAGAGATGACCAGAGACTGCAGACAGCACAGGGATGACCAGAGACTGCGGACAGCACAGGGATGACCAGAGACTGCGGACAGCACAGGGATGACCAGAGACTGCGGACAGCACAGGGATGACCAGAGACTGCGGACAGCACAGGGATGACCAGAGACTGTGGACAGTACAGATGACTGCTGACCTTTGGGGAGGGAGGGGGAGCGGGTACCTGAATTTGACAAGTACCCGCTCTTACTTCCTCGGAGTTGTTCTTTCATCTTACCTGTTCCTTGATCCAGCCGCGCGCTGTCTTCCCGGCTTCTGTAATGGCGCTCGGCATGACAGCCGGGTGCCCAGTGCGCATGAGCGAGAAGCACTTGCGCTTTGTGATTGGTCCGGCGGCTTCTGGGATCGGTCATGTGTCCCAGGTGCCGCCTTACCATTCACAAAAAGCACCGCTTCTTGCGCATGCGCACTTGGCACCCGGCTGTCATGCCCAGTGCCCACACTACAGAAGCCGGGAAGACAGCGCGCCGCTGGATAGAGGTACAGGTAAGATAAAGAACAAAGAAGTAAGAGCGGGTACCTGTCCAATTCAGGTACCCGCTCCCCACCTCCCCAAAGGTCAGCAGTCCTCTCCTTAAGGTCCCGCTGCAGAGCTGAGCGGCTGGCCCGGTATTCTGACACGGTGGCGGTGGAAATACCGGACCGGCCGCTCTATATTCGCTCCATAAGACGCACTGACATTTTCCCCCCTTTTTTGGGGGGAAAAAAGTGCGTCTTATGGAGCGAAAAATACGGTATATAATATTCATGTGGACACACCTA
Organism: Staurois parvus; assembly: GCF_062004578.1. Classification (NCBI taxonomy): domain Eukaryota; kingdom Metazoa; phylum Chordata; class Amphibia; order Anura; family Ranidae; genus Staurois; species Staurois parvus. The sequence goes on along the minus strand of NW_028318185.1, from coordinate 2,848,107 downwards.
CGGGCGGCACAGTGGCTTAGACGTTAGCACGTCTGCCTTGCAGTAAATGGGTCATGGGTTCGATTCCCAATGATGGCGCCTCCTGCATGGAGTTACATGTTCTCCCTGTGCCTGCATGGGTTTCCTCCAGGTGCTCCGGTTTCCTTCCACACTCCAAAGACATGCTGGTAGGTGAATTGGCTCCTGTCTAAATTGTCCCTAGTATGTATATATATGAATGTGAGTTAGGGACCTTAGATTGTACACCCCTTGAGGGTTAGGGACTGATGTGAATGTACAATATATATGTAAAGCACTGCGTATATTGACTGCGCTATATAAGTACCTTAAATAAATAAATGATTGTGTTCAGGTGTTTCCAGTGATGGCTGCTGTTAATGTTGCCACATACAAAGACATTTTAGATCATTTCAAGCTTCCAATCTTGTGGCAACAGTTTTCTGGAGGACCTTTTTTTGTTTCATCATGACTGTGCCCCAGTGCACAAAGCCAGCTTTATAAAGACGTGGTTTGATGAGTTTGCCTTGGAGGAACTCAAGTGGCCTGACCTCAATACTGCTAACTCATTTGGGATGAATTGGAATGTGATTGGAAGCCAGGTCTTCTCACCTAACATCAGTACCTGACCTCACAAATGGCTGAATAGGAACACATTTCCACAGACACCCCCCTACATCTTGTGGTAAATCTTCCCAGAAGAGTGGAGGATATTAAAACCACAAATGTGAGAATGCAATGCCATATTAATGGTCGTGGCTTTGGAATGGAATGTCCAATAATCTCACATCTCAAGTGTTTTTTTTTTTTTGTTTTTTTTAATGACAAGTTCACCTTAAACCACAATGAGGTATTTAGGGACAAATATCAGTATTTGTGTCAAACACTATTAAATATTTAGAGACATTTAGAAGGTACAGACGGGGCCACTCTGGGGATTACTTGGTAAACACTGGCCCTCATTAAGGGGTACATAATTTAATACAACCGAGAAACACTGTGCTGGACCGCCGACACAATCAAAGTGTTGTTGTTTTTAACCTAATTTAATACTTTCAGAAATCACTGAAAGCCTTCACATTATATTAATTGAATTTCACTTCCACCATCCCCTTCTGAAATATTAAGCAGACATGAAATGACTTCATTAAGAAGAAAATGACATTAGTCTGGCTATTACACAGCAAAATGTCAGTTTTCTTGACATTTCTATTAGGCTGTAAATTGGATTTAACCCATTCTTGGAGAACCTGGGTCCATTCAGCTCTTGATGAAATACTGGTTCTAGCTAGTGTTGGTTGGGGCTTGTAGGAACTCATAGTTTTACATGGGCTGGAGGTATGTAGGTAGCCTTTTGCTGATTCAATGAGAACCAGTAACAGCTGGGCTTATGTAAGAGGCTAAATAGTCAGTTTCCCATTATTACACCTGTGTAGGCGTACCTATTAAAGATTTATAATTGCTTACTTGTTTAGCTTTATTTACTTTGATTGAACTTGACAAGTTTGCTTTGCCCGTTGAGGGAGAAATGCTTGTGATGGCAGTAATGTAGGCTGCATTAGGTCCCTGCTGCACCTCCCTCCCCACCCGACCTTCTCCATGAAGTTGTTGAGTTGCTCACATGAGGAGAGAATGATGGGAGGCAGGGGACAGACAGTAAAGGAGAGCTATAGCTCTGGCCTGAAATGAAGGGACTGAATTTGTGGACAGGTGCTCAGCCTGGACCTGTTCAGACCTACAGGGTCCTCGAGTGCTAGCCTTTCCTCATAATCTTGCTTACTCCTCTAGCCTTATTGACCACCTCAGGCACTTCTGTATCACTCTACTGCCACTAGTCCCTACTGCTCCCTCTCATATTTTGCACCATTGCCACTGATCCCCACTGCCCCCTCTAATAACACTGTTCAACAGGTAAAAAGTTTTGGGCATAAAATTAGCTAATCTTACATAATTTTGGGGTGCTGAAAACGAAAATGACCCTAAAAAATGTTGATTGGCTCTAGTTTCCATGATATATTCACCCATCTAATGACGTAAGCCATTCAAAATTATGATGCAACTTCAGCTGCATATTGCGCAATTGATACTGGTGACCAATAGAAAATTGCATGTATACTGAGATGATGCAATATTAGCCTTTAATTGCATCACTTCACTGCATAAAAGCTGCAGTATCTGTAGCTGATTGTAGTTCGACAGCGTCTTTACATTTCGTTTTATGCTTATATAGGCTACTCAGTAATGCCTCGAACTTGTGTGAATAAAGCAGATAATTTCTGCTATATCTGCGGTGAAATAACTTTTATCTCACAAAAAAGGAGGATAACAGGAATGATTAAGAAAGCCTACAACTTGTATTTTGGCTGCAAGATAGGAGACCAGGACAAGAGCTGGGCACCACATATATGCTGCAATTCTTGTGGGACGGCACTGGAGCAATGGTTGAATGGAAAAAAGGCATCTATGCCTTTCGCTGTGCCAATGATTTGGAGAGAGCCAACAGATCATGTTAGCAATTGTTACTTTTGTATGGTGCCTCCAATTGTAAAAGGGCTAAATAAGAAGAAAAAGTTATCTGTGCACTATCCAAATATTCCATCGGCACTACGTCCAGTTCCTCATGGAGAGGGGCTACCAATTCCTAAAGCACCAGAATCCTTCGTGGTTGAGTCAAGTGAGGAAGAACCTGAAGCGTGTAGTCACGTGCAGTTGTAAGAGATAGCCCTTTCCTCAAATACAAGAGAAAAGCCAAGAGAAGCAAAACCGACACAAACTGAAGACAAAACTAGTGAGAATCCTAAGTATTAAAATGATTCAACTTAGCTTATGGCTATAATTTTTCTTGGTAATCCTATGCAATATATTATGCCATTTAGGCTTTGTTATGTAGTCAATATCACTTGCTTTATATTTGTGGAAAGACATCTATCTATATAATTATTGTGCATTATGTAGTCATTACGCCTATAGTAGAAATCGTTCCGTTTACAGAAAAACTAGAGCCAATTGACAAATTTCATTGTTATATTTGAACTCAGAATGTGAAATTCATTAAGAAATGGATCCTTTTGTTTCCAAAACTGGCAAAAAATAAAAATTTGTTGAACAGTGTAATATGCACCATTGCCACTGATCCCTGTTGCCTCTTTTATCCTGCTCCACTACCACTGATCCCCACTGCCCCCTCCAATAATATGCACCATTGCCACTGACCCCTGCTGCCTCTTTTATCCTGCTCCACTACCACTGATCCCCACTGCCCCCTCCAATAATACGCACCATTGCCACTGACCCCTGTTGCCTCTTTTATCCTGCTCCACTACCACTGATCCCCACTGCCCCCTCCAATAATATGCACCTTTGCCACTGACCCCTGCTGCCTCTTTTATCGTGCTCCACTACCACTGATCCCCACTGCCCCCTCCAATAATATGCACCATTGCCACTGACCCCTGCTGCCTCTTTTATCCTGCTCCACTACCACTCATCCCCACTGCCCCCTCCCATAATATGCACCATTGCCACTGATCCCTGTTGCCCCTTTTATCTTGCTCCACTACCACTGATCCCCACTGCCTCCTTTTTATTATTATACAGGATTTATATAGCGCAACAGTTTACGCAGTGCGTTACAACATAAGGGCAGACACTACAATTACAATACAAATAATACAAGAGCATTCAGAGGGCCCTGCTCGTTAGAGCTTACAATCGTCCTTATTCTTTATTTAGAATGACTCATTACAAATTTCACAAATCCAAAAGCTTTAATATACAATAAATCAAAACTAAGACTATAAATATGCACTACTACCCAAGTACCAAACAGTCTAATTGCCAAGTACAGCACACACATTTACCAACATGTACCTGGTGCACCTGCTCGGCTCATTTTTAGAAAATAAACAATAAATGGCTATTAAAGTTCTACTTAAGAACATTATATATATATATATATATATATAAAATATATATAATTTGCGGGGATGATGCACAGAGCATAATTTTTTTCCCCCCTTTTGCCCTCTCCCACTCCCTTTCCCTCCAATAACAAAAAGAAAACAAAAAGGTTTTCTATCCAAAGTGTTATTGACCACCATACCGGACTTCCAATGTGTCAAGGTGTTCAGTAGGGTTGAGTTAGGTTGCAGGCCACTCAAGTTCCTCCACTCTATAGTCAACAAATAATGTCTATGAAATTGGCTTTGTGCACAGGGTAACAGTCATGCTGAAAAAAGAAAAGGGCCTTCACCAAATTGTTACCAAAAAGTCGGAAATGCACAGTTGTCTAAAATATCTTTCTATGCTGTATCATTAACCACAGCTTTCACTGGAATCACCAGAACTCATTTAAAGGGGATACTCACGTTTACCCATATAGTTGTAGTGGTAATGATCAAGTGTTCACAAACCTTTCCCATTTAGTGTACCAATTTATGTAAAACAAAGGCTTTCATAGGTTAAATAGTTATTTTGCGTGAACCATTTGCCTTCCTGAGGATTTACCCCCCTTCCTCACCAGGCCATTTTTTGTGATACGGTGCTGCGTTACTTTAAATAACAATTGCACGGTCATGCAGCGCTGCACTCAAATGAAATTTAAGTCCTTTTTTTCCTACAAAATGAGCTTTCTTTCGGTAGTATTTGATCGCCTGTGCGTTTTTTTTATTTTTTGCGATATAAAAAAAAGACTGACAATTTTGAGAAAAAAAACAATATGTTTGACTTTTTGCTATTAAACATGTCCAATAAAAAATGTAAAAAATCAAATGTCATCATAAATTTAGGCCAAAATGTATTCTACTACATGTCTTTGCTAAATAAAAATCCCAATACATGTAAATAATTGGTTTACTGGAATTTTTAAAAATTTTTAAATTTTACTAGTAATGGCAGCGATCAGCAACTTATAGCGGGACTGCGGACATTCAGACACTGGGGGGAACTGATTTGGTGTCACTGACGTCCCAGTGACACCAATACAGTGATCAGTGCTAAACAAAAGCACTGACACTGTACTAATGGCACCAGGCAGGAAGGGGTTAACATGAGGGGCGATCAAAGGGTTAACTGTGTGCTGGGAGTGTTTTACTAGAGGGCCGTATCAGTGTGCTTTACTGTAATCACACTGCTCTGGATGGCTGCTGTGCACAGCCATCCAGAGCAGTGTGCCCGAGCTGAAAGCGAAGAGAACTGTTAGTAAACAAAACAGTCCTCCTCCCTGTCGGAGATCTTCGGAAATCACCGGGCGCCGGTGAGTAATTACTGTCTGGAACCCAATGACTGACAGCTGCGGCCACGAATGGCGGCACAGGTAGGGTGCGCATGCGGCTCGCGCGTGCCTCCTACACGGAAATGCAAAATCGTGTGTGTGTGTGTGTGTATTTATATATATATATATATATATATATATATATACGTGATTTCGCTCACCCGTGCCGCCCTGTAGCAGTATTTCTGCTATAGGGCGGACAGGAAGCGGTTGAGATTAGCAACGGGTGATGATTAGGTTTGTGAACTTGTCACTTTATACAGAACAGGATCAGATAAAATATTTATCGTGTTACTAAACCCCGGACCCTGCATTCACTGTATCTGGTCTCCCCGGACCCCGCATTCACTATATCTGGTCTCCCCGGACCCTGCATTCACTATATCTGGTCTCCCCGGACCCTGCATTCACTATATCCGGTCTCCCCGGACCCTGCATTCACTATATCTGGTCTCCCCGGACCCTGCATTCACTATATCTGGTCTCCCCGGACCCTGCATTCACTATATCTGGTCTCCCACAGTACAAACAACATGGAAATGCAATTATTTTCATAATTATAAACAGATAAATACCTTTTCTCATTAGCAGTATATAGCAGTCTTGTAACTTCTATCAGTGTCCAGCAGAATACATGTTAAAGCTTGTAGGAGGAGTTTTCTTTCTGCTCTAGGAGGATGCAGAACCCCTGACCTCTGTTTGGACTGATTGGCCCTGTGCTGATCACATGCACTCTCCCAAGATTAAAAAAAACCCTCTCTAGCAATACACACCAAACTGAGCATGTGCAGAGTGGCTTCACATGATATGTCTTATCAGGAGATAAGAGGGGGGCACTGGAAGAAGGGGAGGATCAGGGAAGACGGGATCAGCATTTTTACACAATGCAGAGGATTAACCCCTTAGGGTCCACAGTGAGTATAACAAGCATGCTTTACTGCATATACAGACTGATTGTACTGTTGTGGGTTTAATACCACTTTAGCACAAATAAAATAACTCCTACATGTTTGTGGATGACATTACTTTTTATGCATGCTTGCTAGCAACAGTATGACATTTAAGATCATGAAGCAGTGTGTGTTTCCCTCTATTCAGATTCTAGGCAGTCTTTCTGCAAAGTCTTACCAGCCCATAAATGTAGTGCATTCTATACATATAATTGGGTATCTGCATTTCTGATAATTATTCTCTTCCTTTGTGTATTTCAGGCATCAGGACTGATACATATAAAGCAGACTGTTTCACCTGGAGCCAAAAAAACCGAATGTAATAAAGTGAAAAACAGGTACTGTGCAATTAGACCTTTTACCTCTCAGAGCGTTGCTGAATAAATGCCAGCTTGCTTCAGTATAAAGTAATCATAAGGGTCGTTACCTTGACTGGAAAAGGTCATTCCTAGAAAATGAGATCTAAAGCAGCATGATGGGATACAGGAATTTAGTCGTCTCTGTATTTCGGGCAGCTACAGGCAAACCTTGCAGAAAACACAATCTGCAGCTTAGTAGGGATGCCAAAATAATTTGCTTACTGTATGGCATTACAGTCCATGAACAGCTTCGCCCTCTGGCAGGATTTGCATTGCCATTCTCTATATGTAACCTTTCTTCTCCGCCCTACTAGACATTTCAAAGCTTTATAGGTCACTATCCTCTTATCTTTATCCTTTGGCTTTCTCGATGTCCTAGATTGTAAGCTCCAAGGATCAGGACCCTCCTAACCCTCTTGTATAGAACTGTATTGTTGCTGTATTGTCTCCCGTTATATTGTAAAGTGCTGAGCAAACTGTTGGCGCTATATAAATCCTGTATAATAATAATAATATAAATCCTGTATAATAATAATAATAATATAAATCTTGTATAATGATAATAATAATATAAATCCTGTATAATAATATATATATAAATCCTGTATAATAATAATAATATAAATCTTATATAATGATAATAATAATATATAAATCCTGTATAATAATAATATAAATCTTGTATAATAATAATTAGAGATGAGCGAATCGAACCAGGCGAAGTGGAATTCGTTTCGAATTTCAGGAAAAATTCAATTCGCGGCGAATCCGAATATTAGCATGCTTCGGGTGCGCGAATCAGATTTTTCCCGATCAGCCGGCAAAAGTGTCCCTGCAGAGAGCTCCGCTATTTCTGACAGTTCTCTGACAGTTCCTTCACATGTACAGCGGTTGAAACATTGTATCTATTTGTTTCCATTTAGGATACAGATGTTTTTATTCGGAAATAGATACAATGTTTCAACCGCTGTAAATGTGAAGGAACTGTCAGAGAACTGTCAGAAATAGCGGAGCTCTCTGCAGATACACTTTTTGCTGTACTGGAATACTTCTTCTTTTCATTCTTCTTTTCATTCTTCTTTTCATTCTTCTCATTCTTCTTTTCATTCTTCTTCTTCTTTTCATTCTTCTCATTCTTCTTTTCTTCTTCATGAAAAGAAGAATGAAAAGAAGAATGAAAAGAAGAATGAGAAGAATGAAAAGAATGAAAAGAAGAAGAAGAATGAAAAGAAGAATGAGAAGAAGAATGAAAAGAAGAATGAGAAGAATGAAAAGAAGAATGAGAAGAATGAAAAGAAGAATGAGAAGAATGAAAAGAAGAATGAAAAGAAGAAGAAGAAGAATGAAAAGAAGAAGAAGAAGAATGAAAAGAAGAAGAAGAATGAAAAGAAGAATGAAAAGAAGAAGAAGAATGAAAAGAAGAATGAAAAGAAGAATGAGAAGAAGAATGAAAAGAAGAATGAGAAGAAGAATGAGAAGAATGAAAAGAAGAATGAGAAGAATGAAAAGAAGAATGAAAAGAAGAATGAAAAGAATGAAAAGAAGAAGAATGAAAAGAAGAAGAAGAAGAATCTTTTCATTCTTCTCATTCTTCTTTTCATTCTTCTCATTCTTCTTTTCATTCTTCTTTTTCTTCTTTTCATTCTTCTTCTCATTCTTCTTCTTCTTTTCATTCTTCTTCTTCTTTTCATTCTTCTTTTCATTCTTCTTCTTCTTTTCATTCTTCTCATTCTTCTTTTCATTCTTCTCATTCTTCTTTTCATTCTTCTTCTTCTTCTTTTCATTCTTCTTCTTCTTTTCATTCTTCTTTTCATTCTTCTTCTTCTTCTTTTCATTCTTCTTCTTCTTCTTTTCATTCTTCTTTTTATTCTACTTCTTTTCATTCTTCTTCTTCTTCTTTTCATTCTTCTTTTCATTCTTCTCATTCTTTTTTTCATTCTTCTCATTCTTCTTTTCATTCTTCTTTTCATTCTTCTTCTCATTCTTCTTTTCATTCTTCTTCTTTTCATTCTTCTTTTCATTCTTCTCATTCTTCTTTTCTTCTTCATGAAAAGAAGAATGAGAAGAAGAATGAAAAGAAGAATGAAAAGAAGAAGAAGAATGAAAAGAAGAATGAGAAGAAGAATGAAAAGAAGAATGAGAAGAATGAAAAGAAGAATGTGAAGAAGAATGTGAAGAAGAATGAGAAGAAGAATGAGAAGAATGAAAAGAAGAATGAGAAGAATGAAAAGAAGAATGAGAAGAAGAATGAGAAGAATGAAAAGAAGAATGAGAAGAATGAAAAGAAGAATGAGAAGAAGAATGAGAAGAATGAAAAGAAGAATGAGAAGAATGAAAAGAAGAATGAAAAGAAGAAGAAGAAGAATGAAAAGAAGAATAAGAATGAAAAGAAGAATGAAAAGAAGAAGAAGAATCTTTTCATTCTTCTCATTCTTCTTTTCATTCTTCTTCTTCTTCTTTTCATTCTTCTTCTTTTCATTCTTCTTCTTTTCATTCTTCTTTTCATTCTTCTTCTTTTTTTTTTCATTCTTCTTCTTCTTTTCATTCTTCTTTTCATTCTTCTTCTTCTTCTTTTCATTCTTCTCATTCTTCTTTTCATTCTTCTTCTTCTTTTCATTCTTCTTCTTTTTCTTTTCATTCTTCTTCTTCTTCTTTTGATTCTTCTTTTCATTCTTCTTCTTCTTCTTTTCATTCTTCTTCTTCTTTTCATTCTTCTTTTCATTCTTCTTCTTCTTTTCATTCTTCTTCTTTTCATTCTTCTTTTCCTTCTTCTTTTCATTCTTCTCATTCTTCTTTTCATTCTTCTTCTCATTCTTCTTTTCATTCTTCTTCTTCTTCTTCTTTTCATTCTTCTCATTCTTCTTTTCTTCTTCATGAAAAGAAGAATGAGAAGAAGAATGAAAAGAAGAATGAAAAGAAGAATGAGAAGAATGAAAAGAAGAAAGAAAAGAAGAAGAAGAATGAAAAGAAGAATGAGAAGAAGAATGAAAAGAAGAATGAGAAGAATGAGAAGAAGAATGAGAAGAATGAAAAGAAGAATGAGAAGAATGAAAAGAAGAATGAGAAGAAGAATGAAAAGAAGAATGAGAAGAATGAAAAGAAGAATGAAAAGAAGAAGAAGAAGAATGAAAAGAAGAAGAATGAAAAGAAGAATGAAAAGAAGAAGAAGAAGAAGAAGAAGAAGAAGAAGAAGAAGAATCTTTTCATTCTTCTCATTCTTCTTTTCATTCTTCTTCTTCTTCTTTTCATTCTTCTTTTCATTCTTCTTCTTCTTCTTTTCATTCTTCTTCTTCTTCTGAGGATGAGGATGAAGAAGAAGTAGGATGAAAATAAGAAGAATTCCAAGCCGGCAAAAAGTGTATCTGCAGAGCTCCTCTATTTCTGACAGTTCTCTGACATTCACATTTACAGCGGTTGAAACATTGTATCTATTTGTTTCCATAAATGGAAACAAATAGATACAATGTTTCAATCGCTGTATGGAGTGAATGTCAGAGAACTGTCAGAAATAGCGGAGCTCTGCAGATACACTTAGCGGAGCTCTGCAGATACACTTTTGCCGGCTTGGAATTCTTCTTATTTTCATCCTACTTCTTCTTCTTCTTCTTCTTCTTCATCCTCATCCTCTTCTTCTTCTTCTGAGGATGAGGATGAAGAAGAAGAAGAAGAAGTAGGATGAAAATAAGAAGAATTCCAAGCCGGCAAAAAGTGTATCTGCAGAGCTCCGCTAAGTGTATCTGCAGAGCTCCGCTAAGAAATAGCGGAGCTCTGCAGATACACTTTTTGCCGGCTTGGAATTCTCCTTCTTCTCATCCTTCTTCTTCTTCTCATCCTTCTTCTTCTTCTTCTCATCCTTCTCCTTCTTCTCATCCTTCTTCTTCTTCTTCTTCTCATCCTTCTTCTTCTTCTCATCCTTCTCCTTCTTCTCATCCTTCTCCTTCTCCTTCTTCTTCTTCTCATCCTTCTTCTTCTTCTCATCCTTCTCCTTCTTCTCATCCTTCTTCTTCTTCTCATCCTTCTTCTTCTCATCCTTCTCCTTCTTCTCATCCTTCTTCTCATCCTTCTCCTTCTTCTCATCCTTCTTCTCATCCTTCTCCTTCTTCTCATCCTTCTCCTTCTTCTCATCCTTCTCCTTCTCCTTCTTCTCATCCTTCTCCCTCTTCTCATCCTTCTCCTTCTCCTTCTTCTCATCCTTCTCCTTCTCCTTCTTCTCATCCTTCTTCTTCTTCTCATCCTTCTCCTTCTTCTCATCCTTCTCCTTCTCCTTCTTCTCATCCTTCTCCTTCTTCTCATCCTCCTCCTTCTCCTTCTTCTCATCCTTCTCCTTCTTCTGCTTCTCATCCTTCTCCTTCTCCTTCTCCTTCTCCTTCTCCTTCTCCTTATCCTTATCCTTATCCTTATCCTTATCCTTCTCCTTCCTCATCTCCAAGGGCATTCAAATTAAAGGTACAGTGTTCTGCACTAATATAAAGGCTCTCTGAAGCCTAGAAAGCCTTTTTATAAGTTGAATTCGTAGCGAATAAATTCGCATCGAATCGAATTTCTTCCTCAAATTCGGCGAATCAGCCGAATCGAATTTTTGAATAATTCGCTCATCTCTAATAATATTAATAATAATATATAAATCCTGTTAATAATAATAATAATAATATAAATCCTGTATAATAATAATATAAATCCTGTATAATAATAATAATAATAATTATTATTATACAGGATTTATATAGCGCCAACAGTTTGCTCAGCACTTTACAACATGAGGGCAGACAGTACAGTTACAATACAATTCAATACAGGAGGAATCAGATGACTCATTAGAGCAGTGGTTCTCAACCTTCCTAATGCCGTGACCCTTTAATACAGTTCCTCATGTTGTGGTGACCCCCAACCATAAAATTATTTACCCAGTAATTATAAGTCATGAAGTGTCGTTTTACCTCCAATACTGCTGCTTTCAATACAGTAGCTGCTTTTAACAGAGTAGCTGCTTTTAACAGAGTAGCTGCTTTCAACAGAGTAGCTGCTTTCAACAGAGTAGCTGCTTTCAACAGAGTAGCTGCTTTCAACACAGTAGCTGCTTTCAACACAGTAGCTGCTTTCTACACAGTAGCTGCTCTCTACACAGTAGCTGCTCTTTACACATCGGAAATATGTGTTTTCTAATGGTCTTAGGTGACCCTGTGGAAGGGTCGTTTGACCCCCAAAGGGGTCGCGACCCACAGGTTGAGAACCACTGCATTAGAGCTTACAATCTAAAAGGGAGAGATACAAAAGGTAATAACTGTTAGGGATGAGCTAAGTTTCCATGTTGCAAATGCTGGTGGTATATGTCATGCTAATTGAAGACATTTCTGGGCTACTCTTGCCAAGACAAACAAGATCTGTTTATGGAAGAACTTACACTGGTTCCTGGACCCTGGTGTGTGTGCCTCCTGCAAGCACTATTATATTGACCACCCCTGGCGGTATTCCCGAGTGTAGCTCGGGGTTAACTTTCAGTACCAAAAGCGGTAACCACGAGCTACACTCGGGAATACACTGCAGCGTTGCTCCGGGTTCCCTCCTGCACTTACCTTGTCCTGCGCTCCCGCGATGTCCCCCCTGCAGTGTCCCCAGCCATTTCCTCCGGCCGATGCTGGCATCCATCTTCCGGGTCCTGTTCCCTGCGAGCAACGGGATGTACGGGGGATGGAACCGGCGGGAAATTCAAAAATTTTAAAAGTGACATTCACTCAATACACTAACGTCTCATAATATAACATTCCTGTATCAAACCATTTCACATACATTTTATCCCGAGTGCTTTGTCCGGCGCCCTGCCTGCATTTTTACTGTTCTTTCTGCCTGGAAACTGAGAAACGTCCATGGCGTCCATTTAGGTCAAAATCGGTTTTAGACCGGCTAGAGAACAGCGATAGTAAATCAGAACCACTTGCAGAATTGAGTGATAATGATTCGTGCGGGAAATTCATCATCAGACACTGAAAACGATTCTGCGACTTTGCTCAGTGATGTGCGAACTTGGCGCTATATTTCAAATTTCAGTGTTTTTGGTTTGATTATATTATTGAATTAAATTTATTATTATTATATTATTATTTTTTATGACTATTTATTATATTATAATTTATGATTTCGTGTTTCAAATTTTAACATACCCGGGATGTTTACTAGACTCTTGTTCAGACAGATTTCAGTGAGTTATTCCTAAGAATTACAGGCCTACAATAAAAAAAATACATATTTCCATGCAAAAAAATGTACCGCTTTGAGCACAGAAATACTGACATAATCAGACCGCTAGGGAGGTTAAAGACCAATTGTAGCCCCCCCCCCCCTTCTTACCCACCTAGTCTTCCACTGCTAGATATCGTTCAACCGGGAAGAGAATTGAATTATAGGGGGGGGTCTCTGCAGGGGAACAGTGCTGGAGTGGAGGTGAGTGAGCAAGACACTTGATATCCTCAGATGATTTGTGTGGCAAGTTTCTGCTACTCTGCAGATGCTATGAAGAGGTCACACTTCTTTCTTATCCAGTTGATCATAAGATCTTTTTATTTTTGCAGTTTTAATTATAAATATTCTTAAAGCAGAGCTCCACCCAAAAGTGGAAGCTCCACTTATCTGCCTCCCTCCCCCCTCCGCTACCACATTTGGCACCTTTTGGGGGAGGGGTGAGTACCTGGTTTTGACAGGTACCCACTCCCACTTTTGGCTCATTTCGCTGTGGTGCACTGAGCCAGAAGTTTGGCTCCCCTTGTTCCCCTTGCAGCCCTCTGGGTCATTTCACCTGTCCCAGAAGACTACGGCCCATTCGTAAAGCACAGCAGGAAACCAGCTGTGAAGCTACAAGACTTCACTGTTGGTTTCCCTTAAGAGTCCCTCAAGAATCGGCTCGGGGTGAGGACCCCACTAGATCCATGGACAGGTAAGTGCCCTAATATTAGAAGTCAGTAGCTACAGTATTTGTAGCTGCTGAATTTTAATTTCTGAGAGGGGAGGGGGGCGGAACTCTGCTTTAAAGGCTATGTCCAGTTATAAGAACACTGAGCAACATTTGTTCTTCTAGACAGATACAATCTTTGAATCTGTACACTGACCTAGTATAAAACATATGTATTGCTGTTATTTTATGAATAATCCTGATCCAGATCTTGTAAAACATAAAAATTGGAATTATTATAGGCAATTAAAAAGAAAATAACAAACATGTCCTACTTACCTGCTCTGTGCAAGGGTTTTGCACAGAGCAGTCCTGATCCTTCTCTTCTCAGGTCCCCTGCCAGTGCCCCTGGCCCCTCCCTCCTGCCAAATGCCCCCAGAGCAAACAGCTTGCTATGGGGGCTTCTGAACCGCTGCTCCGTGTGTCCTTTCACACACGAGCCATGGCTAGGCCCCACCCCTGTCTCTCTTCATTGGCTTACTGGCTGTGATTGACTGCAGTGGGAGCCAATGGCTCTTGCTGCTGTCTCAACCAATGAGGCACGCCGCTGAGAGTCTGAGCAAGCCACTCCCATCCCCTGCACAGCCCAGCAATACAGTGAGTGCTTGGGGGAGAGAGCAGAGAGCCTCTGTGCTCACTGAAGACTGAGACTTGAGCGATCAGCGGTATTTGATCACTCAGTTCTCTCTTAGAGGGACAGATGCAGCATCAGATCAATGCTGTATCCACCTAGGTGAGTATGTAAGTTTTTTTGTTTTGTTTTTTTTAATCGTGAACTTCTTTTTTAATTTAGACCTGTTCTTGTGTTGAAAAATGTCCCTCATTAGCATTATTATTATACATTTTTTAATTCTATTATATTTCAACTATTTTATGACATATTTTTTATTTTGTACAAGAAGTGGTAAAAAGTGCCTTAGTAAAGAATCAACAAGCTGCTATGCACAAGATAGGTACCAATGACCTATGAAATAGACAATATATGTGGAAGGTGCAGCGCTTATAACCAAAATATATGTAAAAGTCCCTGTTGGATCAAAAAAATCAAGGATATGAGGTAGTTCCGTAAACATAAGTAAATATAAATAGTTGAGGTGACTTTGATATCCGTGTTGAGGTGGTAATGAAATGCGCACTCACCGGACGCGCATATTAAATGCGCCTTGTGTATAATAATCCTGCTGCCAGGTGATGGGTGGTCTTCCCTCTATCGGGTCCTAGGTGAGTTGTCCTTCTCCTCAAGAGGTCCCCCTATATGGTCCTAGGGGATGTAGTCACTCCAGATGGCCTGGGTGGTATGTTGTAATCCGTTCCTGGAGTAGGTCTGTGGACTGTAAAAGAAGACAGTAAATATACTGATCGCTCTAATCACTAAAACTGTCCACTGACGTCCACTCGGAGACCAACATTTCCAGGAGTAGCTGTCTTCTGGATCCTCCTGCAGTTCTCAGGGTTCTCCAAACTATGGCCCGCGGGCCAAATGCAGCAGGTCTTGTCCCTCCTCCAGCCTGTGATTGGACAGTCAAAGAAGAAGCAGTACACAAATATTGATCAAATGCCCTCCCCCCACAAAAAAAGAAAAAAACTGATGTTTAAAGAACACAAAATGAAACTACTAAACTATCTCAAATTCACCCTCGAAAAACACCCGTAAATAAAGGAAAAAATTGATATTTTTTTCAAGAAAATTCAATGAGCAAAATTGAGAGTTTTCACCTTTTACTGTGAAATAATTTTTGCCACAATCATTACACACATCGATAAAAGTATTATTATATAACATTAATATTATACCACATTACACCATACATGACTAATCATACGGGACTTGGTGTTATGTGTGCCTTTGTTTTGCATTAGCTCCTGTGCGGATGGGAATAGTATGCTATCATTGTATGTGCTCCTGTAGTTCCTTCTGAAGCCCTCTTCTGTGTTAATAATATGTTCTTAGTAATTATCCCTGGGGGACTGAAGCATACACAGAATCTCTAATATAAATACATATGCAAACAGAGTGACTCGCCATGATCATGATTGTGCATAATCACCTTGTTATTCATTCATTTCACAATTAAAATAATAATAGTGATTTCACAGCTAGCACCACAGCCTGGGGGAACACTTATTCTATGGAAATGTACGATTTCGTATTTCTCGGGAAGATTTCTTGAGAAGGACAGCACGTCTTTCCCATGACAGCTGATAGTTATCACTTCTTTCCAAATAATCTGGTACACATATGAGCTAGCATTCCTCCCTCTTGTGTGCAGGAATGCTAGATTATATATTCCTCATCGGTGTATCGTTGCAACTTTTTGTATCTACTGCAGCCGTTCTCAACCTTTTTAACATGGAGGAACCCTTGAAATAACTCTCCAGGCTCAAGGAATCCCTGCTAATAATTACTATGTCAAAAGCACACATTACATAAGTGTGATGGTCACTTATATTTGTGGTCATTGTGAAGATTCATCAAAGTCCATCTAGTTCAACCATTAAAAAAAAAAAAGTTATAATCCTATACCCACAGTTGATCCAGAGGAAGGCAAAAAAACCCAGCAAAGCACGATCCAATTTGCTCCCGCTAGGAAAAAAAATCCTTTCTGATCCCCTGAAGCAATTAGATATTCCCTGGATCAACTTTACCTATAAATGTTAGTATCCAGTTATATTCTGTGTATCCAAGAAAGAATTCAGGACTTTCCTGCAGCAATCCACTGAGCTGGCCAGAACCAACTCTTGAGGGAGTCTATTCCACATTTTCACAGCTCTTACTGTGAAGAAACCTTTCCGTGTTTGGAGATTACATTTCTTTTCCTCCAGACGTAAAGAGTGCCCCCTTGTCCTCTGTGATGACCTCAGGATGAATAGCTCTACACCGAGTTCACTATATGAACCACTGATGTATTTATACATGGAGATCATATCCCCCCTTATGTATTATACATGGAGATCATATCCCCCATTATGTATTATACATGGAGATCATATCCCCCCTTATGTATTATACATGGAGATCATATCCCCCCTTATGTATTATACATGGAGATCATATCCCCCCTTATGTATTATACATGGAGATCATATCCCCTCTTATGTATTATACATGGAGATCATATCCCCCCTTATGTATTATACATGGAGATCATATCCCCCCTTATGTATTATACATGGAGATCATATCCCCCCTTATGTATTATACATGGAGATCATATCCCCCCTTATGTATTATACATGGAGATCATATCCCCCCTTATGTATTATACATGGAGATCATATCCCCCCTTATGTATTATACATGGTGATCATATCCCCCTTATGTATTATACATGGAGATCATATCCCCCTTATGTATTATACATGGAGATCATATCCCCCCTTATGTATTATACATGGAGATCATATCCCCCCTTATGTATTATACATGGAGATGATATCCCCCTTTATGCATTTTACACGGTGATCATTTCCCCCCTTATGTATTATACATGGAGATCATACCCCCCCTTATGTATTATACATGGAGATCATATCCCCCCCCCCTATGTATTATACATGGAGATCATATCCCCCCTTATGTATTATACATGGAGATCATACCCCCCACCCCCCTTATGTATTATACATGGAGATCATATCCCCCCTTATGCATTATACATGGTGATCATAGCCCCCCTTATGTATTATACATGGAGATCATATCCCCCCTTATGTATTATACATGGAGATTATATCCCCCCTTATGTATTATACATGGTGATCATATCCCCCCCCCCTTATGTATTATACATGGAGTTCCTATCCCCCCTTATGTATTATACATGGAGATCCTATCCCCCCTTATGTATTATACATGGTGATCATATCCCCCCTTATGTATTATACATGGTGATCATATCCCCCCTTATGTATTATACATGGTGATCATATCCCCCCTTATGTATTATACATGGTGATCATATCCCCCCTTATGTATTATACATGGAGATCATACCCCCCCCCTTATGTATTATACATGGAGATCATACCCCCCCCCATTATGTATTATACATGGAGATCATATCCCCCCCTTATGTATTATACATAGAGATCATATCCCCCCTTATGTATTATACATGAAGATCATATCCCCCCTTATGTATTATACATGGAGATCATATCCCCCCCTTATGTATTATACATGGTGATCATATCCCCCCTTATGTATTATACATGGAGATCATACCCCCCCTTATGTATTATACATGGAGATCATATCCCCCATATCCCCCCCCCCTATGTATTATACATGGAGATCATATCCCCCCCCCCCTATGTATTATACATGGAGATCATACCCCCCACCCCCCTTATGAATTATACATGGAGATCATATCCCCCCTTATGCATTATACATGGTGATCATAGCCCCCCTTATGTATTATACATGGAGATTATATCCCCCCTTATGTATTATACATGGTGATCATATCCCCCCCCCCCTTATGTATTATACATGGAGATCATATCCCCCCTTATGTATTACACATGGAGATCATATCCCCCCTTATGTATTATACATGGTGATCATATCCCCCTTATGTATTATACATGGAGATCATATCCCCCCCCCTTATGTATTATACATGGTGATCATATCCCCCTTATGTATTATACATGGAGATCATATCCCCCCTTATGTATTACACATGGAGATCATATCCCCCCTTATGTATTATACATGGTGATCATATACCCCCTTATGTATTATACATGGAGATCATAACCCCCCCCCCATTATGTATTATACATGGAGATCATATCCCCCCCTTATGTATTATACATGGAGATCATATCCCCCCTTATGTATTATACATGGAGATCATACCCCCCCTTATGTATTATACATGGAGATCATACCCCCCCCCTTATGTATTATACATGGAGATCATATCCCCCTTATGTATTATACATGGAGATCATACCCCCCCTTATGTATTATACATGGAGTTCCTATCCCCCCTTATGTATTATACATGGAGATCCTATCCCCCCTTATGTATTATACATGGTGATCATATCCCCCCTTATGTATTATACATGGTGATCATATCCCCCCTTATGTATTATACATGGTGATCATATCCCCCCTTATGTATTATACATGGTGATCATATCCCCCCTTATGTATTATACATGGAGATCATACCCCCCCCCTTATGTATTATACATGGAGATCATACCCCCCCCCCCATTATGTATTATACATGGAGATCATATCCCCCCCTTATGTATTATACATAGAGATCATATCCCCCCTTATGTATTATACATGAAGATCATATCCCCCCTTATGTATTATACATGGAGATCATATCCCCCCCTTATGTATTATACATGGTGATCATATCCCCCCTTATGTATTATACATGGAGATCATACCCCCCCTTATGTATTATACATGGAGATCATATCCCCCATATCCCCCCCCCCTATGTATTATACATGGAGATCATATCCCCCCCCCCTATGTATTATACATGGAGATCATACCCCCCACCCCCCTTATGAATTATACATGGAGATCATATCCCCCCTTATGCATTATACATGGTGATCATAGCCCCCCTTATGTATTATACATGGAGATTATATCCCCCCTTATGTATTATACATGGTGATCATATCCCCCCCCCCTTATGTATTATACATGGAGATCATATCCCCCCTTATGTATTACACATGGAGATCATATCCCCCCTTATGTATTATACATGGTGATCATATCCCCCTTATGTATTATACATGGAGATCATATCCCCCCCCCTTATGTATTATACATGGTGATCATATCCCCCTTATGTATTATACATGGAGATCATATCCCCCCTTATGTATTACACATGGAGATCATATCCCCCCTTATGTATTATACATGGTGATCATATACCCCCTTATGTATTATACATGGAGATCATAACCCCCCCCCCATTATGTATTATACATGGAGATCATATCCCCCCCTTATGTATTATACATGGAGATCATATCCCCCCTTATGTATTATACATGGAGATCATACCCCCCCTTATGTATTATACATGGAGATCATACCCCCCCCCTTATGTATTATACATGGAGATCATATCCCCCTTATGTATTATACATGGAGATCATACCCCCCCTTATGTATTATACATGGAGATCATATCCCCCCCCCCCCCTTATGTATTATACATGGAGATCATATCCCCCCTTATGCATTATACATGGTGATCATATCCCCCCTTATGTATTATACATGGAGATCATATCCCCCCCCCTTATGTATTATACATGGAGATCATATCCCCCCTTATGCATTATACATGGTGATCATATCCCCCCTTATGTATTATACATGGTGATCATATCCCCCCTTATGTATTATACATGCAGATTATATCCCCCCTTATGTATTATACATGGAGTTCCTATCCCCCCCTTATGTATTATACATGGAGATCATATCCCCCTTATGTATTATACATGGAGATCATATCCCCCTTATGTATTATACATGGAGATCATATCCCCCCTTATGTATTATACATGGAGATCATATCCCCCCTTATGTATTATACATGGTGATCATACCCCCCCCTTATGTATTATACATGGAGATCATATCCCCCCTTATGTATTATACATGGTGATCATACCCCCCCCCCTTATGTATTATACATGGAGATCATATCCCCCCTTATGTATTATACATGGAGATTATATCCACCCCTTATGTATTATACATGGAGTTCCTATCCCCCCTTATGTATTATACATGGAGTTCCTATCCCCCCTTATGTATTATACATGGAGATCATATCCCCCCTTATGTATTATACATGGAGATCATACCCCCCCTTATGTATTATACTTGGTGATCATATCCCCCCTTATGTATTATACATGGAGATCATATCCCCCCTTGTGTATTATACATGGAGATCATATCCCCCCTTATGTATTATACATGGAGATCATATCCCCCCTTATGTATTATACATGGAGATCATACCCCCCCTTATGTATTATACATGGAGATCATATCCCCCCTTATGTATTATACATGGAGATCATATCCCCCCTTGTGTATTATACATGGAGATCATATCCCCCCTTATGTATTATACATGGAGATCATACCCCCCCTTATGTATTATACTTGGTGATCATATCCCCCCTTATGTATTATACATGGAGATCATACCCCCCCTTAATCTCCTCTTCCTGAGAGAGAATACATTCAGTTCCTCTAATCTTTCCTCATAGCTGATCTCCTCCATGCCTCTTATCAGTTTGGTTGCCCTTCTCTGTACTTTCTCCAGTTCCCCGATGTTCTTTTTGTGAATTGGTGCCCAAAACTAAACTGCATATTCCAGATGAGGTTTTACTAATGATTTGTACCGGGGGAAATGATATCTCTCTCTCTGAGTTTCTACTTGCTCAAGGAACCCCTAGCAATCTCTGGAGGAACCCTATTATTCCACAGAACCATGGTCAAGAAAGGCTGATGTACTGCCACGAATGTGTTCCTGGAATTGCTGATGTGTCCAGATTTACTTCAAGGATCTGCGGTAGAGGGCCTGTGCAGCATCGACATGAATAAAGTGTTCTGCAATATTTCATTTATGTGTCAGTGTGTGCAGAAGACCCAGCATTGTCATACATAATGTTGAATAGGGTTTATTCCTTATTCAAGGATTTGTGGTCACAGACAGATCATTACTTCCCCCCCCCTGTGTAGTTAGTTAAATTGTAGCCATTGATTTATGCTGAGCAGCAGGGTGGATAAGTGTTTAATGCTCTTTCCGTCCATCACTAATGTTCTATGCATGGAGTTTGTATTTTTTTCATTTTGTTTTTGTGGGATTCCTTAACAAATATAGGTTTCTTATAGCTTCCTCCCAAGATTGTGCATTGGGAGGAAAACTTATGTCAGATTTTAAAGCCTAATTGCAGTCCCACCCCACCAACTCACAGTCTTTCTTCTTCCTCCTGCCCCTTTTTTGTCTATATAATTTTTCATGTTTTCTGCCAGGCCACATGACATGCAGGATGCCCTTCCCCTCCTCTCTGGAGGTAGGCAGCCCTCAATGAAGCACCACACTAAAGGTCTGAGAGTCCAAAGTTATGTTTTATTAGATAATTAGTAGAAAGAAAGTCAATGTGTTTCAAGGGTTTCGACATTCCCTCTTCATCAGGGCTGGTGTAATGTGTTGTCTCCAAATATCACCCAAACTGTCCTCTCCGCTCCTCGCACGACCTCCTACTCTCTAGCTCCCTTGTCTCCTCCTCCCATGCTCATCTCCAAGACTTTTCCAGAGCCTCCCCCATCCTCTGGAACTCTCTACCCCAATCTATCAGACTATCGCCTACTCTGCCCACTTTTAGGCAATCTCTGAAAACCTATCTCTTCAGGGAAGCCTATCCTGCCTTCAGCTAGTGACGGAGTCTTCTATTCCTTCTACCAGTCCATCCCCCACAGTTATTACCTTTTGTACCACCAGCTCCTCCCTCTTAGATTGTAAGCTCCCAGGATCAGGGCCCTCCTAACCCTCTTGTATTGAACTGTATTGTTGCTGTGCAAACGCTGAGCAAACTGTTGGAGCTATATAAATCCTGTATAATAATAATAATCTCTAAATGTGACTGGACTCGGCTAAAAAGCAACAGCTATATGATATTCATTTTATAAGACATTGCTTTAGACTCTCAGGGCTCAATTCACTAAAACTAAAATACCACACCAAAATGAGCAATAAAACGGGGAATGCAGTATTTTCCAAAAAACAGTAATTCCATAAAAAATGATTGTAAAATACAGTAAGCGCTTTTCCTTTAAATGGTGTGGAATTTTAGCTGTAAATTATGCAATTTTCTCTGCACTGAGCTGGTTGTTGAGGAGCTAGCACCTTCCAGCTTCCTAACAACCAGGATTCCTGGCTGACAGCACAATGTGAAGAAAGCAGTGCAGACATTTAAAAAAGCAACTTGGAGGTTCCCCACAATCCCTACCAGGCCCTTTGGATTTGGTATGAATTTTATGGGGGACCCAACGCCAAAAAATGTTTTAAAAAATGGTGTGAGGTCCCCCTCAAAATCCACACCACACTCTTGTTCGAGAATGTAGCCTGGCAGGTCAGGAAAGGGGGAGGCAAGTGTGCACCCCCATCCCCCTTCTGAACTATACCAAGTCACATGCCCTCAACATGGGGGTACCACTCGAAGGGCCTGGTAAGGCTTGTGGGGGTACGCTCAAGCCATCTGTTGCTTTTAAAAGTCCAGTCTGCTGAATCCCATACTGATTGTATTTTTTTTTTTTTTGTGAATTGACTTTTACATCAGTTTATGTGGTATTTACTGTGCAGAAAATACCACATAAACTGAATATGAATTGAGATTTTCAATATCGCATGAGATATTTGGACCAATTGAGTCACGCGGTCCATGTAACGAATTCAGTATTGCTTTGTGAATTGAACCTTCAGACCTTTGGTGTAGCCTTCCCTCTGCTTCCTTTATAGTTGGATGTGTCTGAATCCCACCTTTGTTTGGGGGTGTGTTCTGATATTTGCAAACAGCCTAACCCAACGAAGTTAGCTCTTCAAAAATAATAAAAGATAAATATAATAGGTTAGCACCAAAAGGCAGCTTTTGGTAAATATAATAGGTTAGCACCAAAAGGCAGCAAGGCAGCTAGCAGCAGGTAAGTATACAAAACCCCAAAATCTAATCCATACAACAAAGTGCAGCTCCTCAGTGCAAGAAAAAACAAAGAAATCTTAGAATACCGTGTGACAATAACCATATTACAAAGTGATTAAATAAATGAGAAAGTCCACCGAATACATGTGAAATAATATGATAAATTAAAGATCCAGTAGATCCAATAGGTGTCTGTGTGTGACTTCCACCATCCAGTTAAATTCACACCACTTGTGAATAAGAGTAATACCGCACTCACCAGCTCCAAAGCTGTCAATGCAGCAAGTAGCCCATTTGAAACATTACATTTTGATCGTCTTGTGTGGTAATCCAGCTCCATCCGTCCATCTGGAATCTCCTGGCAACAGCAGCACGTACCACTACAGGGAATTGAGCCTTCCACAATGCCACTATATGGAAGAAAAGCATTCACAGCATGCAGCCAAACTCTAAAATGGCCACCAGTTCCGAGACTGGAAGTGGCGGCGTGACATCAGTGCGAAGCTCCGCCCGGAAGCGTTTCGTGCAAATGCACATCTTCAGGGTATGCTAATTGTTTAGTGTTTGGCTCCATGCAGTGAGTGCTTTTGTCCCATATAGTGGCAGTTTAATCACCTTGTTATGTGATTATTTTAACATTTCAAACACTGACGCGTTTGCTGCACTTTGTTGTATGGATTAGCTTCAAAAATACGATTATCTTTGACAACACCAGATACCAATAACAGAAGATCAAGTGTCTCTGTATTGATGTTTTAATGTCAGCACCATTCTCTTCAACACTGCGCTGAGCCTTAGTCTATGTGATGATCTCTTTCCAGGGGCTGGGTCCATGATGCCCACAAACATGTACCTCTCACTTTGAAGTCTTAGGTGTGCATGGCCTGTGGCAGCAACACTTGGTGTTCAGCAGCAGGAAAGCTCATTCTGTAAAATATAGTTCTTACAGCACGGCA
The DNA here is from genome assembly GCF_062004578.1 of Staurois parvus. Lineage (NCBI taxonomy): Eukaryota > Metazoa > Chordata > Amphibia > Anura > Ranidae > Staurois > Staurois parvus. The sequence continues at coordinate 2,823,904 of NW_028318185.1, read as the reverse complement.
CATTTCAAGGATCCTCTTTCTCAAGGCATAATACCCTTGGCTAACAGGAAGCTGACTGACGTTGGACTATGGAGCAATGAGTCTTTGGGGGACTAGAAGCAAACTTTTAGATGTCTTCAGGAAGTAGAATATACAGGTCTATGGGAATTACTAGAGAATAAAAATCATACACACACCTAGGTTGAGATGGATAAACCTGGGTCTTTTTTCAACCTTATAAGCCATATTCTATACAGTCCTTCTCCCTTCTGTCCTAAAAGCCAGGACATTTTTATTTCAATGCCTTCCCTGCAGTAAGTTAAAAAGTGTCCCAGTAGCAGTATCTACCACCCTAAATACTAACCTTAGATTACCTCACTTTATCCGACACTGTGCCCATCTGTAGCAGCTCTCTTCTCTCGCTCTCTCTCTCTCTCTCTCTCTCTGCATTCACAAGACACAGAGACAGCAGCAGGAGCCATTAGCTCCCGCGGCTGTCAATCAAACCCTGTGAGCAGAAAGTGGGGGGTGTGGCAGACACTGAAGAGGAGGAGCTGATATCACCAGAGAAGGGGGGTCCCAGAAGAGGAGGTTCGTTGTCTCTCTGTGCAATAAATTGCACAGAGCAGGTAAGTTTAACATGTAGTATCACCCAAACCATACAATATCACCCAAACCGTACTCTCCGCTCCTCGCACGACCTCCTGCTCTCTAGCTCCCTTGTCTCCTCCTCCCATGCTCATCTCCAGGACTTCTCCAGAGCTTCCCCCATCCTCTGGAACACTCTGCCTCAATTTATTAGACTATTGCCTACTCTGCTCACCTTTAGACGGTCTCTGAAAACCTGTCTCTTCAGGGCAGCCTATCCTGCCCTCAGCTAATAATGGAACCTTCTATTCCTCCTACCAGTCCATCCCCCACAGTTATTACCTTTTGTACCACTAGCCCCTCGCTCTTAGATTGTAAGCTCCAAGGATCAGGGCCCTCCTAACCCTCTTGTATTGAACTGTATTGTTGCTGTTTTGTCTCCTGTTATATTGTAAAGAGCTGAGCAAACTGTTGGTGCGATATAAATCCTGTATAATAATAATAATAATAATGTTTGTTATTTTAAGAAAGCAAAAGCCTTTATAGCTGCCTTGGTTATGTTTTTTGTGTATTCTTTCATTATGATTTACAAGACTAATGAATTCTAATATTTAAAATGTTGTTAGTCAAAAGAGACGCATGAGAATAAAAAAAAAAACATACTCTCCTAGATGGCTGTAGCATTGATCTGATGCTGCAGATGTTTCCAGTCAGCTTTTCACCGAGAACTGAGTGATAAAGAGCTGCTGATTGGTGAGTTCTTGGGTCCGTTCTGAGCACAGAGTGCTGGCTGTCAATCACAGCTCTCTGCACTGCCCCTCCAGTGCTCACTGGAGCGCCAGACTGGGAAGGGGCAGAAGTGACTTTCTTAGGCTCCCAGCGGTGCACATAGAGGCTGAGCCAGCTGCTGTCAGGCATCTGGGTGGATCCCAATGTTAATGTCAGGATCCCTGCATAGCCTGGACCGGTCTGTGATGTCAGCCAGCAGCGGACTTTGGCTGAGTCTGGGTCACAGAAGTGTAGAACTAAGAGCACTCCTGTGATCCATAGGAGAGCATGGCCAAAATTGCTCTGGCCATACTTCACCTTTAAATATGAAATATTGCATGTTCACATTTAGCTTTCTCCTTCTAAACCAGAAGGTGGAGCTTTAGGCTCATTTTCACTATACTAGTTAAATGCAGCTGTAATTAAATCTCTTTGCATTGCTATTCAGTAGTGGATGAGAATGGGATGAATGTCCTACCCTTCTACAATGTAATGATAATTTCAATGCATTTCCGAAATCTATCTTTTGAATAAAATAATATTACATATATTAATATAGTTATATATAATGTAATGTTCTTTCCAATATTTCTGCCCCAAGAAATATTACAGTAGAAAGATCGCATATGCCTAAAAATGTTTAATACTCTCAGCAGTCTCACAGTTTAGTTTTCCCGTCTTTAAATTTTGATGAATACGAGCTGTAGGCCTTGATTGCAACTTTTAACCGCATGAGTACCAGCCTGTAATACGACTTTGTTACCAGGCCATTTTTAGTATCCAGTGCTGTGATAGTTTGATTGACAATTATTCAGTCATGCAACAGAGTAGAAAAACTAATTGTACACCACAGAACTTTCTTTTGTTGGTACTTAATAACTTTTTTACTATAAAAAGGGAAAAAAAACAGATGCCTCCCCTCCCCCAGTGCCAGGACAAGGCCATTTAGTGCCCAGGGCGAAGATGCAAAACAGTGCCCCCCTCCCAAGATGTATGAGCTTTGTGCATCAGCAAAAATAACCTTCTGCGCTCCCCCTCCCGAAAAACATTTGAGCACTTATCTGCACACTTATACCCTCTAAGCATAAATTCCCTTTGAAAATCAAAATTCTCCCAAAGAAGAATTCCCACTCTTCCTAGTACAAATTCCACCCCCACAATGCAGTCCCCAACCTTGCATAAATCTATGCCCCCCCCTCAAATCCTTCCCCCTCCTAATACATATCCTCTACTCCTCAGATTTCCCCTCTGAGCACAAATCATCACCCCTCTCCCCCCACACACACACCATCACCACCACATTTTCCCCCCTAGAACAAATCCCCTCAATCATTCCTACTAGCATAACTCCTCCCCCCAGATCCCCCTTCCTAACACAAATCCCCCCTCCCAAATCCTCCTTTTAGCACAAATACCCCTAAATTACCCTTCCTTGCACACACCGCAAATCACCCCCAGCACAAATCCTCTCTCCCACAAATTTCCTCTCGTAGAACAACTCCTACCCCCCAAGCAGAATTCCCCCTCACAGCACAAATCTCCCCTCATCTTCCCTTCTAGCACAAGCCTTCCCTTTCCCTCTTCCAGCTTAAATCCTCCCCCTAAAATCACCCTTCCTAAGACCAATATCCCCCCGCCCCCCCAAAGTTTCCCCTACCTAGCACAAATTATCCTCTTCCAAATCACCACATCTAGCACAACGCCCAAAAAAACACCTCCCAGCACAAATCTCCCCTCCTACCTCTGCCTCCCCCCACCCCCCCCATTTTTCCTTCTAGAACAAATCTCCCCCCCCCACTGCCCCCCAAATCCTCCCTGCATGGATCCTCTTCACCAATCCCCCTCTCCTAGCACAAATTTCCCTCTCTAGCCCTTTTCCAGCACAAATCCCCCAGTCCCCCCTTCCACCACTTATCCACCCCCCCCCAAACCCCTCCTATCCCTAATGCACTTCTCCCTCCCCCTCCTATCACAGATATATGCTACTCTGCTCTAGTTGTGTACCCAGTTCAATTCCCCCTTCCTCACACACAGACCTCACATACAATGATGCTGTAGAGGTTTGTGGGATGTTCTGCCTCCCTGGCCCCTCCTCTTTTTGACACCTCACAGTTCAGGAGGAGCCTGGTAGAAGCTGCTTTTAAAATTTTTGACAGACAACTGGTAGGGAGAGGTGCAAGGGCATGGGATCGTGGCCGCGGAAACTCACAATAGAGATTGTAGTAGCTGTCAGATTGGGACTGAGCAGGGTTTGCTTACCTGCCCTCTACCCACATTCTTTGTTGGGAGGAGATGGGGGTGGATAGGCAAACCCTGCTCAGTTCCAATCGAGGAGCATGGCAGTGACAGGAGGAAGAACCTGGAGGGGAGAGAGAGCACAGTGTGAACCTCCTTCCAGCTCTCTCCTCCTCACCAGACTGGGCTTTGCACTTCCCTCTCAATGATGACAGTAGTAGTAAGGCTTCTGCAGATTGTACCGGTGCCCCCCCCCCCCCCCCCACATGGTACCACCTTGCCTAGAGCAGCCACCCCTACTGCCCCCCCCCCCCTTTTCTTACTTTTGTAATGACCCCTTTTAAGAAAGTAGACACTTCAATAAGATTTTATTGTTTATGACAATTTTTTTTTAATATGCTAGTATTTAGGGGGTTGGAACATGGAGCTTGGCAATGGTGCATTAGATACATTGTACACAAAGAGAGGAGGAGGTGAAGGGTTAATGTACAGGTTACATAAATGTAGTGTTAACCCATAGAGGGCTGCTGATATTTAACTCATTCTTCCCCAAACAGTATGCCAATAAAGAAACAGTCTGTGCAGGTCTAGGTGCAAATAAGCTGTAGAATCCACAAATAGTGCTCCAAATCGTGTGGTAAAATTACGCACTCACCAGATGCGTAAAGTGAATACGCATTAAATGACACTGTAGAGGTCCCTTTAGGAATTGGATAAGATCCTAATCCGGGCTAATCCTCCTTCTAGGTGTGGTGGTGCTTGTCAGGAGCTCACGGGTAGGTACAGGATCCAACTGGCCAGAGATCCCTTTAAGGGGTGGACGGGTGTAGAAGTTTGCTTTAAGGGACTCCCTTCTCTGGATGCTTAAGGTTGGCTTTTCTCATCAGCAGTTAGAGCAGTCTTGTGACTTCCGGCTCCAATAAACAGTCTAGGGCAGGGGTGTCCAAACTATGGCCGTCCAGCTGTTGAAGCTCTACAAATGCCATCATGCCTCTGCCTCTGGGTGTCTTGCCTGTGGATATCAGTCTTGAAAGGCCTCATGGGACTTGCAGTTTGGACACCTCTGGTCTAGGGGTTTGTCTTTTTGTAATTTATTGCTTGCAGAACTTGTAACAGGAGAGGGATTGGTGCATGTGATACTCCAAAATGGTCAGAAACATGAATTAGAGGACAGTCTAAACTCTCGCAGCTGGGGACCATAAAGTATCTTTGGCATCCACTAGTAGCATCCACTTGAGCTATGGCTGATTGACCTCCCGTTCCATCTGATGGCACCTGGATAATTTTAGGTCCAACTTTACATGACAGAGCCAGTGGCATGACACCGATGTTTTTTTAGCTATCTGTGAGGGTGGCATTCTTCCTATTCACCACCAACGTAAGGGGTACTTGTCCACTGACCTCAAATGATTTGGTTTTAGTAAGGGTTCCAGGAGACCTGAAAATGATTTTAACTCTTCCTCTGGGGTAAGGAGGGTGAAAAACGCTGCTGTAAGATAACGATATCATTAGTTATTTATATCAAGTTATCAAAGAAACCAGTAAGAATGACTCAGCAGGTGATCTCTTGGACTGGAATGTCCCTACAATAATAATACAACAGATGATCCTACAAGAGTTTTTCAGTTATGACCAAAGATATTGACTCACTGGTTACTAGAATGCTACATTAGGTTTCCAGTCAATGCCTTTACAGCTTCCACTCATTCGTGCTTTTCTCATTTACAATCAGCAGTGTGAAAAGAAGTGAAAAACTGGAAGTGGATCCAGACGTGTACTCCTTCCCTGATGTGACCAGGATTGTCCAGGAACAGACCAGTAGGGGCCTGGGACCCCTCCAGCTGCACAACTGCAGAGCAAAAGACGAAAAGGAAAAAGATGGGGAGTTTAGTGATAATGATGAGGTTCCACCTCTTCTATGATGGGAAAAACTCCTGCCACAGTTTGGACTTTCTATTGTTTTATCCATTGTTTCTCTGGCAGCTGCTCTATACTGCATTTATAGGCAAGAGCTGCAGGAGCTTGACTGCACCAAATGCAGCCTCAATCCTATGCATTACATGGAACTGCCCTGCACCTGAGCTCCACAAACCAAAAACACTATTTCATCCATTTTTAATATACAGAGCAAACTTCCCCACCCATCCATGTCTCCATGCTTTATTTTTCTGAGAAATCCCTTTACTTTTTAGCATTTTCTTGAGCAAGGAAGATGATTTATGCAGCATTTACTTCCTGGAATCCATTTGCCCTTAGCTCAGGCATGAAGGCAGGAGGGCATGCTTACTTATTTTTATTTCAGGTACTTATTTAGCGCCATCAATTTACGCAGCGCTTTACAGACAGGCATACCTTGGTTTATGAACGCCATGGTTAACGTAATTTTTGGTTTACAAATGAAAATTCATTGAAAATAATGCCTCTGTTCACAAATTTGTTTTGCAATATGAACGGATTACTTGGTTTTCATTTTTGCATTTAAACATTTTGGTTTTGCATTTAAAAATAGTTTTTTAATCATGTCCCTGTACAGTACTATGCCTTTATAAAGAGTATTGAACAGATAAGACTTTTTTTTATTTTTTTCTGACCTCCGGAACGGATTCATTGGTTTTCAATGCATTCCTATGGGAAAACGCGTTTCGGCTTACACATTTTTCGCAATATGAAACGTCCCTCCGAATGAATTAAATTCTTAAACTTAGGTACGCCTGTATATATTGTACATTCACATCGGTCCCTAACCCTCAAGGGGCCTGCAATCTAAGGCCCCTAACTCACATTCATACATACACATACTAGGGACAATTTAGACAGGAGCCATTTAACCTCCCAGCATGTCCTTGGAGTGTGGGAGGAAACCGGAGTACCCAAAGAAAGCTCATGCAGGCACAGGGAGAACATGCAAACTCCAGGCAGGGGTGCCATGGTTGGGATTCAAACCAATGACCCTAGTACTGCCAGGCGGAAGTGCTAACCATTTAGCCACTGTGCTGCCCCATGGCATCATTTGCCTAGGTCAGAAACCAGGAATTATAGAAGAAATGTAAAAAAAAAGTTTAAAAAATGTAAATATGATACACTTTCAAATATATTTACTTATACTAGCCTCATAAGGATTAACAATAGTCAGTGTTGATTGAGAGAGTGAAGTTTTATTTTACTTTGAGAATAAATTACTGTGTATTGTACACATGAGCAAATCATCGGTATACGTATGAGCATTTTGAAGCTGAGCTTCACTCAACTACTTGTTTCTATTAGTAGATAAAATGTACAAAAATGTGACCTGGTATCAGCCGCATCATCCACTGTACAGCAGAGCTTAAAGGATAGTTCACCTTTCATAACATGTTACACCCATATTCATGGTGTAACATGTATGAAAGGACCGGCCCCTACTCCACTACTTTGACAGCTAGCGGGGGATCTTCTTCCCCCGCTAGCTGTCAATATGTAAAAAAAAAAAATGCGTCTATGCGGGGCTCCGCCCACCCAGGCTGCACCACTCTATCACAGTCCTCTGTGAATGTGAAAACTACAAGTACGGACAACCTTCTCAATGAACTACCACGGTGCTGTGAGCGCTGTGGTAGTTCATTGTTTCTTCCTGTCAGATTGTGCCGGCTTGCTCATGTACTAGCAAGCAGATATACTGACAGTCAGGATATCACTGGCACAATGCTTTCCAGGCTCCTGCAAGAAAAAATAATAACCTGCAAAAAAATGTAATTTATTATTTTTTGTCAAAAGGTGAACTTATCCTTGAAAAACTGAAAGCGGTATTGGAGGACAAACATAAGTTTTTTTTCTGTTTGGCAACCGTGGGTGGATTACCAACCGGTTTCTCGTTTAACCTAAAAAACGTACTAATCTATGATGTGTTGGGTTTTACCCCTCCATTCCCCTTGTGTGGGGATCATGTCTCCCGGCTCTCCAACCCCCTAGGCGAACGCCTCTTCTTTGCTGGTCTGTCTCTTTTTCTCTCTGCCTTTTTTTCCTTCCATTTTCTCGTTCCTCTTCTGTATGGTTTGTTTATACTTGACCAAGTGCCTCTCAGTTCTTATTGTTGTTCTGCAGGTCTATGATTTTCCGAGACTACTGTCCCTCATGAGAAGGTGACTCTTTATGTGTTTTCTTTTTTGTTATCATTTTGTATGTAACCTTTATATTTTTGTAGGTGGTTGCAGGCCTTATGGCCCTTTGCCTTCCATAGTGTTATCCAGACCCCAGAGGGGGTCTTGTATGTGTATCCCTGCGTTTGTTGTGTGATGTTTCCCTGCCCTTTATTGTTTGTTGTTGCTTTGTAACATTCGATTTGTTACGGTTTGTATGTTTTTTCATATGCTTAATAAACTCTTTGGTAAAGAAAAAAGTATTCATACCCCTTGAAATTTTCCACATTTTGTCATGGTACAACCAAAACCGTCAATGTATTTTATTGGGATTTTATGTGATAGACCAACACAAAGTGGCACATAATTGTAAAGTGGATGGAAAATGATAAATGGTTTTCAAATATTATACAGGATTTATATAGCGCCAACAGTTTGCGCAGTGCTTTACAATATAAGGGAGACAGTACAGGAACAATACATTTCAGTACAGAAGGAATAGGAGGGCCCGGCTCGTGGAGCTTACAATCTAAAGGAAGGGGGAGGTGATACAAAAGGTGATAGCTGTGGGGGATGATCTGGTGGAGGTGATTCAAGTACAGTTCTTAGGTGGAGGTGGAGGTGGGGTAGGCTTCCCTGAAGAAGTGAGTTTTCAAAGATCGCCTAAAGGCAGACAGGGTGGGGGCTGACCGGACATGCTGTGGTAGGGAGTTCCAGAGGATGGGAGAGTCTCTAGAAAAGTCCTGGAGGCAAGCATGGGAGGAGGTGATGAGGGAGCTAGAGAGGAGGCTATCATGGGAGGAGTGGAGTGGGCGATTTGGGCGGTATCTGCGGATGAGGTTGGCGATGTAGCTAGGGGCAGTGTTGTGGGTGGCTTTGTAAGCTGTGGTTAGTATTTAGAATTTTATACGTTGGGTTAGTGGAAGCCAGTGAAGGGATTGGCAGAGAGGGGCAGCAGTCACTGATCAGTTGGTAAGGTGGATGAGTCTAGCAGCAGCATTCATAATAGAATGAAGGGGGGATAGCCTGTGTAACGGTAGACCAGTGAGGAGGGAGTTGCAGTAATCGAGGCGGAATATAACCAAGGCGTGGATAAGTTGTTTTGTGGTGTCATTGGTCAGAAAGGGGCGGATTTTGGAAATGTTGAGGTAGCAAGATTTAGCCAGTGATTGGATGTGGGGCCCAAAGGAGAGGTCAGAGTCTAGAATTACGCCTAGCACCCTGGCATGAGGGGAAGGACCAATGGTTGTGCTGTTTATCTTAATAGTAAAGTCATGAGTGGGGGATCAGGGGGGAGGAAATATTACAAGCTCAGTTTTGTAAAGATTGAGTTTAAGGTAGTGATGTGACATCCATGCTGATGTGTCACTTAGTAGATTTGTGATACGTGAGGAGGTTGAGGGGGTGAGCTGGGGAGCAGAGAGATAGATCTGGGTGTCATCAGCATGGAGGTGGTATTGGAAGCCATGGGAGGTTATCAGTTGGGCCAGGGAGGAGGTATAGAGAGAGAAAAGGAGGGGCCCAAGGACAGAACCTTGGGGTACCCCAACAGAAAGAAAAAGAGGAGCGGAGGAGGAGGAGTTGTATGTGACACTGAAAGTGCGCTGAGAAAGGTAAGAGGAGAACCAGGAGAGAGCAGAGTCACAGAGGCCGATGGAGTGGAGTTTAGTGAGGAGGAGCGGGTGGTCGACTGTGTCAAAGGCAGTGGAAAGGTCAAGGAGTATGAGTATGGAGTAATGGCCATTGGTTTTAGCAGTTAGTAGGTCATTAGTGAGTTTTAGTAGGGCAGTTTCTGTGGAATGTTGTTGGTGGAAGCCAGACTGTCGGGGATCAAGAAGGTTGTTGTCTGTGAGGTAGCAGTTCATACGGTTGTGAACAAGGCGCTCAAGAAGCTTGGAGGCAAATGGGAGCAGGGAGATGAGTGTTATGTTATTCAAACAGGTGGGGTCCAGCGAGGGTTTTTTGAGAATGGGGGCTAACCAGTGCATGTTTGAGTGGGGAGGGAAAGGTGCCCATGGAGAGTGAGAGGTTGAAGATGTGGGTTAGAGAGTTTAGGATAGAGCAGGAAGGAGGCTGCAACAGTCGTGAGGGGATAGGATCAAGGAGACAGGTGGTGAAGTGGGCCTTGGAAAGGAGTTTGGTAACTTCCTTGGTGGTTTTCAACATTTTTTACAAATAAATATGTAAAAAGTGTGGCGTGCATTTGTATTCAGCCCCCCTGAGTCAATACTTTGTAGAACCACCTTTTGCTGCAATTCCAGCTCCAAGTCTATACCAGCTTTGCATATCTAGAGAGGGACATTTCTGTCTATTCTTCCTTGCAAAATAGCTCAAGCTCTGTCAGATTGGATGGAGAGCGTCTGTGAACAGCAATTTTCAAGTCTTGCCACAGATTCTCAATTGGATTTTGGTCTAGCCTTTGACTGGGCCATTCTAACACATGAATATGCTTTGATCTAAACCAGGGGTGGGCAACTGTGGCCCTCCAGCTGTTGGTGAACTACCCATCATGCCTCTGCCTTTGGGAGTCATGCTTGTAACTGTCAGTTTTGCAATGCCTCATGGGACTTGTAGTTCTACAACAGCTGGAGGGCCACAGTTGCCCACCCCTGATCTAAACCATTCCGTTGTATCTCTGGCTATATGTTTAGGGTCATTGTCCTGCTGGAAGGTGAACCTCTGCCCCGGTCTCAAACCATTTTCAGACTCTAACAGGTTTTCTTCTAAGATTGCCCTGTATTTGGCTCCATCCATCTTCCCATCAACTCTGACCAGCTTCCCTGTCTCTGCTGAAGAAAAGCATCCCCACAACTTGATGCTGCCACCACCATGTTTCACGGTGGGGATGGTGTGTTTGGGGGGATGTGCTGTGTTAGCTTTCCACCACACATAGCATTTTGCTTTTAGGCCAAAAAGTTAAATTTTGGTCTCATCCGACCAGATCACCTTCTTCCAGATTTCCTGTATCCCCCACATGGCTTTTCGCAAACTACAAACGGGACATCTTATGACTTTCTTTCAACAATGGCTTTCTGTTTGCCACTCTTCTATAAAGGTCAGATTTGTGGAGTGCACGACTAATAGTTTTCCTGTGGACAAATTCTCCCACCTGTTCTGTGGATCTTTGCAGCTCCTCCAGAGTTACCATGGGCCTCTTGGCTGTTTCTCTGATGAATGATCTCCTTGCCCGGCCTGCCAATTTATGTGGGCAACCATGTCTTGGTAGGTTTGCAGTTGTGCCATACTCTTTCCATTTGCGGATGATGGATTGAACAGTGCTCTGTGAGATGTTCAAAGCTTGGGATATTTTTTTTGTAACCTAACCCTGCTGTAAACGTCTCCACAAATTTATTCCTGACCTGTCTGGTGTGTTCCTTGGGACAGGAGATGAAAGTAAATCTCCCCAATGGGACACAGATTCCAAAAAACAAATCTGACAGGGGTTATAACCAGGGACGGACTGACAACTCATGGGGCCTCCAGGCAATAGGGGATCATGTGGCTCCCGTGTCCTCGCCCACACCCAAAAAAGCTTATGAAAAAAACAATGAAAGGTACCAGGGGCATCTCATGGGGCCCCCTACTGACCCCGGACCCTCGGGCAGTGCCGAGTGCGCGAATGGCCAGTCCACCTCTGGTTATAACCTTCTCTTACTTTATCTAGGGTGTAGGGCATGGGATACTCTGATAACTGCAGATTGAAAGAAGAGTTCACTAGCTTTACTGTCCTGAAAAAAGCACACCTTGACCCCAGAGACTGGAAGGGAAAGGACAGATTAGGGGTAGTTGAGCATTCCATATCCCATAACACTACATGGGCTCTTATCTCCTTGCAGCACCAAACATTACCCTGATCAGTAGTCACCAACAGCAGAAGGGTCTTAAAGGGGCATGAAGTACAGTGCATTATGTACAGAGTGCAGAGTTGGGGGGGTTACACACAGAGTACAGAGTTGAGGGGGGTTACGCAAAGAGTGTAGTGTTCAGCTTTCTTCCAAGGCTGCTTATCTCTGCATTTCCCATCCACATCTCACTTTCACTCCTTTTCGGCTCTGACCTCTACCGTCTTCCATGTCTTACTTTTGTTGCTGTATTAAGCTTAAGCACCCATCTGGATCAAATACCTCTCCGCACACTGTAGGTGGTTCTGCCTCTCTCACTTGCAGGGAGATCATCCAGTGTCAGCATTCGCACTGCACCCCAGGCACCGGAATGTTCCTTGTCCCCATTATGCCACTCAGGAGATCGGAGCTGTTGGGAGAAAAGCTGTCAATTGTAAACACAAGCTGGACTTCTGCATTTACAAGTTACAGTGGTGAGCAGGGAGCAGAGGGCCTGAGCCAGAGGTGGTGGAACTGAGTTCCACCAAGATCCAGCTGAAAAAAAGCCCTGTTCTTACCTCAATATGACCCAGTGCCTTGAACCTCCTACTGGGATGACCAGAAGGAACATGAAAATTCATAAGCCTAACAGGAACTATGGCCAATGGAGTGATGACCCCCTACTGGTAATAGTGAATGACCACAAACCTTCTGAGCTTAGGGAGAAACCAAACGCACGCCTACACACATCAAACTGGGCTGACCAGCTAAAAGCTACATTTACCGATTTCTTTGCAACCTAACTTAGAGAGGGCTACATATTTATAAAGCAGAGAATTTAAACAGTCACCAAACATTAACTGTAGGTGATTCACACAGTTTTTACCCAAAAATGTGTGAATCCTGGATAAAAGTCATGTGAAAACAGTTATAAGCAGACCCATAAATGAGATAAATTGAACTTCTTTAAATACTCCCCCCCCCCCCCCCCAAATAAGGATGCATGGGTAGAACATTTTTGGTTTTCCAACCAAATTTCACCTAAGCAGCTCAATGGGTGAAAGTTGGAGTTTGTGCATAGGCAAAATTTTACTAAAATTCGTTCACTCATCCTTAGTTGCAAGAAGGCAGAATACTAAATGATGCCATATTCCTAAACATGACAATGTTTCCTGGAATAAAATACTGACCCTGTGATTATGTCAGGGAATGGGAAGATCGCTGCGGCGATCGAATCTGCACATGCGTAGAGTCCTGACAAATCGAACAGGCAGGCGGACACTAGGACCCAGGCGCGCCTGTCACCAATGACGGCGCCGGGCAAGCATTAGGACCCAGGAGCGCCTGTCAGGAGTCGGGCGGGCTATTTAAACCCAGCTCTTGCAATGCTCAAGTGCCGTATGGTCTTTCCTGTGAGTTTACTTTGCTGCGGACCCTGCCTGATCCTGATCTGCTGACTTCTCCTGCTCTGACCTCTGGCTTGCCTGACCATTCTCCTGCCTGCTCCTGCACTTTTGATCTCCTGTTGCCAAACCCGGACCGTGACCCGTTTATTCTTCTGCCTGCTGTTTTGTACCGACCTGCTCCGCTGTTACCGACCCGGCCTGTCTGACCTCGCTTACTCTACCTTCTCACATCAGACTCTCACCTGCTGCGTACCACCGACAGGTGCCTCTACCACAGCTGGTTGCACCCAGGGGTCGCGACCTGGTCTCGGCTTGCTCCAAGTCCATCCCCACCATCAGGGGCTCTGGTGAACAAGCAGGTCGGAACTTAGATTCCGCGCCCTGGGGAATTCTGGTCTGTGGGCCGCTAGAGGCTACCACCGGCTGGTCCCTAACAGATTGTTTCCTATTACATTGGCAGGAGGTTGCATTTTTACCGGTCAGGTGGCATCCTACATGTAACCTAAGGTCAGTTTTTTTTTTAGCAAAATAACTTTGCAAACATTATTTATAATTTATCCTGTTCCACTTTATACAGGCTAATAAAGTATTTATTGTTTTAGGATTTTGCTTGTTACTGTTGTGAGCTCTAAACACACAGAAGGGGAAGTAATCTGCAAAAGCTGAAACAAAACCAGAAGAATCTGTAGATAAACTACAGTATATGGTCAAAAGTTTGTTAACACCTGACCATAACACCTATATAAGCTTGGGCATCCCATTCCAAAACCATGGACATTAGTATGGAGTTGGCCCTCCTTTGCATCTGTAATAGTCTCCACTCTTCAGGGGAGGTTTTCCAAAATATTTTGGATTGCCTTTGTGGGAATTTTGGCTTATTAAGCAAAAAGAACATTTGTGAGGTCAGGTACCAATGTTGGGTGAGAAAACCTGTGTGTGTTCCAATTCATCCCAAAGGTGTTCAGTAGGGTTGAGGGCCGGGCTCTTGGCAGGCGACTCAAATTCCTGCACACCAAACTCATCAAACCATGTTCTTATTAAGCTGCTTTTATGCACAGGGTGTGGACATGATGTAACAGAAAAAGGGCCTTCTTCAAACTCTTAACACAAGGTTGAAAGTGCACAGTTATCTAAATTGCCTTTGTTTTCTGTAGCATACATTGTGACCTTGGAATTTGGAGGATGGTTCACTTTTGAAAAAAGTGAATAAAGCTCAAAATCCTTCTAATAGCTTTTATTTCCTTACACACAAACGCATCGGAAAAACTACACATTCTATTCCAAATCAAACCATGAAGAAAAATAGATCAAATTTGTGTTGTTCCTCTAAAAAAATTGAAGAAAAGTGAATATTAGACTGTTCAAAAAAATAGCAGTGTTTGTATTCTTCTTTACAAACTCAAACATTCACTATATAAACTGAAAAATGTTTGAAGATTTTGCTTTCCTTTGAATCACTTAATGAATATTTGGTTGTAGTCGCACTGTTTCTGAGAACTGCTGTACATCTGTGTTGCATGGAGTCAACCAACTTCTGGCCCCTGTGAACAGGTATTCCAGCCCAGGATGATTGGACTACATTCCACAGTTCTTCTCTATTTCTTGGTTTTGCCTTAGAAACTGCATTTTTGATGTCACCCCCAGGGGCGGACTGACAACTCATGGGGCCCCGGGCAATAGGGGATCATGGGGCCCCTGTGTCCTTGCCCAAGCTCAAAAAACCTATGAAAAGGTACCAGGGGCATCTCATGGGGCCCCCTACTGACCCCGGGCTGTTGGGCAGGGCCCAAGTTTCCAAATGGTCAGTCCGCCCCTGGTCACCCCACAAGTTTTCTATTGGATTAAGATCCGGGGATTGGGCTGGCCACTCCATAACGTCAATCTTGTTGGTCTGGAACCAAGATGTTGCACGTTTACTGGTGTGTTTGGGGTCGTTGTCTTGTTGGAACACCCATTTCAAGGGCATTTCCTTTTCAGCATAAGGCAGCATGACCTCTTCAAGTATTCTGATGTATTCAAACTGATCCATGATCCCTGGTATGCGATAAATAGGCCCAACACCGTAGTATGAGAAACATCCCCATATCATGATGCTTGCACCACCATGCTTCACTGTCTTCACAGTGTACTGTGGCTTGAATTCAGTGTTTGGGGGTCGTCTGACAAACTGTCTCCGGCCACTAGACCCAAAAAGAACAATCTTACTTTCATCAGTCCACAAAATGTTGCGCCATTTCTCTTTAGGCCAGTCAGTGTGCTCTTTGGCAAATTGTAACCTCTTCAGGACGTCTTTTTTCCAACAGTGGGACTTTGCGGGGGCTTCTTGCAGATAGCTTGGCTTCACATAGGCGTCTTCTAATTGTAACAGTCCTCACAGGGAACTTTACACCTTCTTTCATCTTCCTGGAGCTGATTGTTGGCTGAGTCCGCGCCATTTGGGCTATTCTTCTATCCATTCGAATGGTAGTTTTTCGCTTTCTTCCACGTCTTTCAGGTTTTGGTTGCCATTTTAAAGCATTTGCGATCATTTTAGCTGAGCAGCCGATCATTTTCTGCACTTCTTTATATGTTTTCCCCTCTCCAGTGAACATTTTAATCAAGGTACGCTGTTCTTCTGAACAGTGTCTGAAATTACCCATTTTCCTCAGAATTTCAGAGAGAAATGCACTGTAACCAGCATGTACAACATTTGCTGCTTTCCTTCCTTAAATAAGGGCAATAATTGCCACCTGTTTTTCAAAGAATGAATGACCTCACTAATAGAACTCCACACTGCTATTATTTTGAACATGCCCCTTTCAATAAGTGATTCAATGACACAGAATCAGCAGCATGCATGTCATGACTGTTGGGTCTGTTGGATTTCTATTACTCTACTACACCTGATAGTAAATTATTTGCCATGTAGAAATATCATTTCTACCAAAAACAGTGATTGATCCGGTTAGGTGATGTCTGACTGCTATTATTTTGAACACAACTGTACATTTGGCCATATAAGTAGGTGTGATGGTCAAGTGTTCACACAGTGGCATCCAATCACTTGCTTTATTTGAACGTTAAAAACCAATTGTTTGCTGTGGGCACTATGACTGCACTGTTACTATGCTCTCTCTCTAAATTGCAGTGTCCATGCAGGACTAAAATTTGCAGTTGTGACCACAAGATTCATAATTGCACACAGAGTACACTTCAAGAGACAGTAGAGACAGATTTTTTTCTCTTATTTATTTATCTGTGGTGCTTTCTCCCACAGGAGCTGCTTGGTATGATGGGTCCTCTGCTCTCTGCCACGGCTCTGTAAATCGCTCTGTCCTCTCTGACACACCTGGTTATGTGATAGCACGCTGCAAGAACCTATATTAGCTCAGGTATTAGAACGCCAGCCACAACTATTGACATATAGAAAATAAACAACAGATTGTAAATAAAGAAAGTATATTGTAAAAGGGGAATGTAAGTGGCAGTACACCAAAATCAATGAACAGGTAAAGAATCCAGTAAATTGCTGTAAAGAAGCTGACCTCAATACTAGGCTATGATATGGCAGTTAGCCAGGACTACAATACTGTACCAAGTTAACCTGATACAGCATTGAAAAAGAACAGCATACACAGCAAAAGTATAAATGGGAATAAACAATCTGACAGTGACTCTCTCTTCAACAACTGATCAAGGAAAGTGTCCCTGAGTGCACTCTGTGTATATGCCTCTGGCACTTGGGCTGTGTTGGTATAGTACTTGATGCCTAATTTGCAAACTGTAAGCTGGCTAACGTTGGGGCCTGTCTGCACAATGGTGCACTTATTGCCATCTTCTTGAAACTGCATGCAATTAACTACTTTTGGGGTGTTAGGCAAAAGGGTAGTCTCTGGTTGTATTGGTTCACTAACAGTGAGAACACAAACACAGCTGAATCCGCTCACCAGTCCTGATACATCGTGAACCTTGTTTCAGACGCATGGTGGTCTGCAGTAATCAGGGTCCCAATGCGTGGTGGCTTGTCCCCAGCACTCTGATCCTTACAGGCTCAGTCTCTCTGATGTAGGTACAGACAGGTCCAGACAGCAGCTCTGCAGTCCACAGCAGCAAGAGGCTCTCAAGGACTTAGTCCTCAGCCTCTATATACACAGCATACAGCTCCAGTTCCCTCACACCAGCCCTTCATGGCTATCCCTCTGGTAAGGGCACTGACAGTTCCAAGTAGCAGGCCTGCACTGCTTTGCTTCCTCTTGATAAAGACCCCAATACCTCTTTGAAAGCCCGCAAAAACTCCTGCTCTCTCCTCTGTATTCAAGACTCTGCTGGCTCCTGTATTTCACTTCCCCATTCACATGCACTATATAGTGCCCCCTGCAGACTAGAAGTCCCAGTGTTCATTGTGGGAGATCTAATTTTCCAGCAAAGAGAGGGGGACAGTAGGCAGAAGGGGCAGACGGAGGATTCCTCACTCAGCAGCAGAGAAGGAAGGGAGAGAAAAACAGGCTGGAACACACAGCCCACTCTATAGCAGAGCCCACAACATAGCGGTGGGAGGGGGATCTGAGCGGTCCTCTAGTGCAGGGGTCTGCAAACTTTCAAAACAAAGGGTCAGTTTAATGCCCTTCAAACTTTAGGGGGGCTTTGGGAGTATAAAATTCCCTGGCATCAGTGGGAGTAAACAGTACCATAGACTTGGTGGTCAGAAGGAGTAAAAAAAAAAAAATCACATCGTTGGTGTCAGTGGGAGTAATAGTGCCCTATCATTGGTGTCAGTGGGAGAATTAGTTCCCCATCTCTGGTGTGGGTGGGAGAAATAGTAACCCATTGTTGGTGTTAGTGGGCGAAATGGTGCCACAATGCCCGGATAAAGGCAAGCAAAGGAGCACATCCGGCTCACAGGCTACAGTTTGGAGGCCCCTGCTCTAGCAGGTAGGCAATTGGCTGCATATCTAAAGCCATTATCCTCTGGTTCATTATACAAAGCTATAATATGGATGAAAAGAACATTAAAAAATGAGCATGTTCCAATGACAAGTACGTACACTGTATAACAAACTATAACAAGATAAGTAACAAAAACTTTCAAAATGTATTCTTGCCCTGCCCTGCTGCATAATCTCCATTCTTTTTAAGTTGTAGAATTATGCTTTAAAATGAACCTGGGGCACAGAGATGTACATTTCATTTACAATATTTTGCTCTCTGGACTTGATTTGGGAAATGCAGAAGAAGGAGTGAGTATACGAATGGGAGGAGTGTGAATACGACACAGAGGAGTTAGAGTACAGCAGGAAGGAGTGGAGACACACCAAGAAGGAGTGGGAGTATAGTACAGAGGAGTAGGAGCAAAGCATTGAGGAGTGGGAGCATGGCAGGGAGGAGTGGGAGTATAGTAGATAGGAGTGGGAGCATGCCATATATGAGTAGGAATACAGCAATGAGAAATGGGAATACATTACAGAGGAGTGGTAGTACAGGAGGGAGTAAGGAGTGGAGGCACACCAGGGCAGAGTGGGAGTACAACAGGGAGTGGGAGCACACCACTGGGGATTGGGAGGAATGGGAACACAGCAGGAAGGAGTGGAGGCACACCAAGGAGGAATAGGAGCACATCAGAGAGGAGTGGGAGCACACCACAGAGGAGTGGAAATACAGTAAGGAAGAGTGGAGGTACATCAGGGATGAGTGGGAAGACAGCATGGAGAAATGGTAGTAAAGTAAGGAGGAGTGGAGGCCCTTCAAGAAGGTGTAGGAGCACACTACAGAGGAGTTGGAGTAAAGCAAGGAGTTGGAGCACACCATGGAGGAGTGAAATAACACCAGGGAGGAGTGAGAGCACACCAGGAAGGCTTGGGAGTACACTGGGTAGGTTGGGAGCATATCAGGGAGGCTTTGGAGTACGCAGGGTAGGGTGGGAGCACACTAAGGATGCTTGGGAGTACACAGGGTAGGGTGGGAGCACACTAAGGATGCTTGGGAGTACACAGGGTAGGGTGGGAGCACATCAGGGAGGAGTGGAAGAATAGCAAGGAGGAGTGGAGGCAAACCATGGAGAAGTGGGAGAACAGCAGGGAGGACTGGAGGTAAACCATGGAGAAGTGGTAGAATAGCAGGAAAGAATGGAGGCAAACCATGGAGAAGTGGGAGAACAGCAGAGGAGTGGAGGCACACCAGAATGGAGTACAAGTACAGCAGGGTGGAATGGGAATACATCAGGGAGGACTGGAAGCAAACCAGGAAGGACCTAGTGTATAACTGGGAGTGAGAGCATAGCAAGGGGGGTGAAAGCACATCAGTGAGGAGTGGGTGAATTACTGGGAAGAATAGTAGCACTGCATGGAGGAGTGGGTGTATACCTGGAAGGAGTGAGGTGAGGTCACTGCAAGAAGTACCAGGGAGGAGTGATTTAGTAGCACACCTGGAAGGAAGCTGATGAGGGCACACCAGATAGGAGCACACTAGAATGCAGGAGTAGCAAACCAGAGAAGAGTGAGAGCATGGACAGACTAGGCAGGTCCCCAAGAGATGTAAGAGACCAGTTGGTATCTTAACCCATTAGACTCCTCCTCAGGGGCGGACGGACAACTCATGGGGCCCCTGGGCAATAGGGGATCATGGGGCCCCTGTGTCCTTGCCCAAACTCAAAAAACCTATGAAAAAAGGTACCAGGGGCATCTCATGGGGCCCCCTACTGACCCCGGGCCCTTGGGTAGTGCCCGAGTTTCCAAATGGTCAGTCCGCCCCTGCTCCACCTTTAACTGGACAAAGTACAGGTTCGCTTTAAGCAAGATGGATCTCCCCTACCTTTATCATACTTTCAGTCCCAACATGCCTTTTGGCTGACAAAGCTAGCAGAGATTTCTAGTCCTCCGACAGAGGTAAATTTGTCATTACCTGTTTCTTTTCCCAGCATGCTCCACCAGCAGTACCCGTCTACAGTGTATGGCACACTACTGTGATCTAACAAACGTTATCAATAAACCTCCATGAATGAAAAATGAAAAATATTCTACATTTCCCATAATTACCTGTAATGTATTTACACAGCACAATTAAACTTTCTGAGTGTATAATTAGCAGCATGTGTTCTGCATACACCGTATGAACAGCCTGGAGTGTTTCTGCACCGTGCTGTAGCAGGTATAATTAACTGTGATTACTGAAATTATATTGAGCTGGATTACAAGATTTTCTGAACATATGTATGAAGTGAGCAACTCCTTCTAAATGCATTTCTTTGTTTTAGATGGACTGGGGCAAGGTTTGATCTCCTGCTTGGTCTTAGGTCTTGAACCAACATTTTAGAACATGGCCCTCTTATCTTACATCCCATATTCCAGCTACGACACCTAGTCGAGGATGATCACAGGTTTTCTGGTGAACTCCTGGCAAAGCGGAGGATACTAAACCTCCCAAAAGGACAATTCCGTGCTGGGTATTCTTTTCAGAAGATATTGGATCTTCAGCATTCTCAGGATCTTACTGTAAGGCCAATGATGATGCCTAGGAAGCCAGGATACAAGGTAAAATGAGTTTTGCTTTTTTTTTCCAAATGTGTTTTTTTTTAAATGTGTATCACTGCTTTTGGCTAGGTTGTGGTCAGTCCAGGACCACCAGTAATGGGGTAGAGCCGGCCCTCCTGTATTAGGCTCAGGCCGCATAAGTTCAGCAGGGGGCCCAGGGACAGAGAAGGGACTTTTTAAATACCTTTGGGTGCATGCACAGTAATAACACAGGTCATGACTCCCAACCACTTGCTGGGACTGTCGAAAGTACAAAAATGTCCTTGGTTCAAATGGTTATAACAAGCTGGTTATGCAGCTGCAGCCATGAACTTAGTATCATTATTTTTACAGCTGGTGATCGATTGTTCAGTAAAAGTGATATAGGTGGCTCTATAGCCACCTGATCACTTTTACTGTAGTAAGAAAGGCTGGCCTTCCAATTCCTCTGCTCAGCCAAAGATCTCTGTAACTGGGATAGCTAGATACAGAGGAGATCAAGGAACATATGTTTCCTGATCTCCTCTGTGACGAATGAAGCCGAAAGCAACTGTGATTTATTTGCTTCCAATTTATATATGGGGGGGGTCCTAGATAATATTCTAGCAAAAATACTGATCTTTAAATGTGTGTAAATAAATACAAAATTGTCCTGGAAAGCAAATGGTTAAATTATAGTTCCAGGGGCCTCATCAATTCAATAGCAGGGGTTGGGGGCAGAGAGGTGACTAGTTACTCATTTTTTGGAGCAGGAGGAGTAATTGCTTCTGCTGTGGCTCCTGACAAATAAATTAAAATGTAAAATTAAAAAAAATTAAAAATTAAAGATGGCTAGCCATACCCTTAAATATTTTTTTCACTCAACCTTTAGTGCTGAACAAGAGAATTCCACCCATTGGTGTAGCATCAGGGGTCGCAGTGGCGATTCCACCCCATGCTCGAGGGGGCCTGTGTGGCCTTCTTATCACATTCAGTTTTACACCTGGACAGGAGGTCCTTTGTGTCTCAAAAGTGAAACATCAGGGGCCTGTTTAGGGTCCTGATATTTCACCAAAGCCCCCAAATGGGAATCCTAAACAAAAATTGTAAAAAAAATAATAAAAAATAAAATTGTAAAAAACAATTATATCTGCCGCTTCCCCGCCATCGTATAGCAGATATACTGCTACAGGGCAGCACAGTTGCGCAAAATCCTCTATATATGTGATTTTGCATTTCCGGGTAGGGGGCAACCTGTGCCCCCATTCGCGGCCCCGGATGTCAATCACTGGGTCCCGGCCAGTGATTACCTGCTGAAGACCGGTTATTACCAACAATCACCAATGGGGAGGAAGACTTTTGTTTACAAACAGTCTTCCTCCCTGTCAACTCGGGCACACTGCTCAGGATGGGTGTGCACAGTACAGCCATCCCGATCAGTGTGCTTACAGTGAATCACACCCCCCCCGCCCCCTAGTAAACCATTCCCAAAACACAGTTAACCCTTTGATCGCTCCTCACATTAACCCCTTCCTGCCCAGTGCTATTAGTACAATGTCAGTGCTGTTTTTTAGCACTGACCACTGTATTGGTGTCACTGGGGATGTCAGTGACACCAAGTTATTTCCCCCCAGTGTCAGAATGCCTGCCGCAGTCCTGAAGTCCCACTAAAAGTCACTGATCGCCGCCATTACTAGTAGGAAAAAAAAAATTCCAGTATCTATAACGCCATTTGTAAACGCTATAACGTAAACCAATTAATTTACACGAATTGGGATTTTTTTTAGCAAAGACATGGAGCAGAATACATTTTGGCCTAAATTTATGATGAAATTAGATTTTTTAAATTTTTTACTGGACATGTTTAATAGCAAAAAGTCAGAAGTATTGTTTTTTTTCTCAAAATTGTCCAATTTGTTTACTTATAGCGCAAAAAATAAAAAACGCACAGGCGATCAAATACCACCAAAAGAAAGCTCTATTTGTGGGAAAAAAAAGACATAACTTTCATCTGGGTGCAGTGTTGCATGACCGCGCAATTGTCCGTTAAAGTAACGTATCTCCATAATGCAAACAATGGCCTACTCAGGAAGGGGGGTTAATCCTCAGGAGGGCACGCGGTTAAATAAAATGGTAATAAATATAAAAAAAATTAAACAACAAAAATGAAATACTACTGACCCCAACCACTGTTCTACTGACCCCATCCTCTGCCCTACTGACATATCCATTTCTTTATTGACACCGTCTACCGCCCTACTGACTGACACTGTGCACTATCAAGGTATGCTAGGTTTATATTTTTACAGTAACATTTGTTTTATTATATTTTTCCAAGTTTTCCTTACTATTTAGTTAGGCCTTGCTAGTTAATTTCTTGAAAAAAAAGAGGGGGGGGGGGCGACAAATGCTGGTGATCTTTGATCTCTTTCATGTTGTTCAGGTAGATCTCCACCTCTCAAAGGTTGCCTACCCCGCTCCTTGGTATTCAAAAGAATTGCAGAGGTACTGTATCTCATGTGGACAGTTTCTCTTGAATGACCCTCTCAATATGCAAATAAAGATCTGAAAAAAAACTCTTTAGCCACTTCTAGTATGTTGGCCCGCAGTGGGGACAGCTTGGTGTGCGGTGGGTGGTACTGGGGGAGCCCCAGGTCAACTTTTGCATCAGGGCCCACAAGCTTCAAGCTACACCTCTTATTCTACCATGCATTCTAAACAGTGCGGAGGAATGAATCTCCCCTGCCAGCTATTGCATTCATACAGCTGCTTCCATCACTCTCTAAATACCCAAATCTGATTAGCTGCACTCACTGTTTGACTGAAAATTAGCCAGCAATAGATCACTATAGCAATGATCTACTGCTGTGGGCAGGGGTGGACTGACAACTCATGGGGCCTCCGGGCAATAGAGGATCATGGGGCCCCTGTGTCCTTACCCAAACTCAAAAAAGCCTATGAAAAAGGTACCAGGGGCATCTCATGGGGCCCCCTACTGACCCCGGGCCTTTGGGCAGTGCCCGAGTTTCCAAATGGTCAGTCCGCCCCTGGCTGTGGGGTATGCGCTCTTGTGAAATCACATTGCAGAAGCAATGTGTTGACAGTGATCTGCTACAGGCTCTTCTATGGTGTGCTGTGTAGCAAGATCAGAAGCTCAGGAGCTGATCATTTCAGCTCTTGGACTTAGTGTTGGATCCCAACTGCCACTGGGTGGTTGCAGCTATAGTGCCATCAGGAGTCGGCATGAGCCACTGACTTTGGGTGCCATTTTAAAATTACAAAAAACATAAATAAAAGCGCAAATAAATATTATATGTGCAACTTATAAAATCTCAAATAATTCAAAGAAAAAATTATACTGTTGAAATAGTCCCACTCCAAAAAATGGAGAATATGGTGAATAAAATAAAGTCCTTATTCCAAGGCCCTTGACCAGTAATCACACCCGTTTGTGTTGTAATCACATACCGCACTCACCAGTTATTGGTGAAAAAAACGCCTTAAATTTGGACTCAGGAATCCTAGATCCCCTCGAACCAGCCTCCAATCTCCAGGTAAATAGAAATCCCCCAATTGTAGGTAAGACAAATTCCTTAGAACTCCAATCTGTAATTTGAATCAGCCTCCAACCTCCAGGACCACCAAAGATCACTCATCATAGGAAGATATTTGGTGCAGAGAAAAAAAAATATATATATAGTGTAATACTGTAAAACTCAAACAGGATGAATTCAAATACCAAACCACTCACATCTTAAAAGAATATAATCAGCATTTATTTGATCTGGAGCCAAATCGCCACATAGCTAGGGTAAAGATCTCACAGTCAGCGATAGATAACATCATGTATAGACATGGTTGATTCCTCCCTCTAGCAAAGATGGCCCCTGAGAGTGCTGCAAGCCGGCGTGCGTTCCACTCACTGGAAGTGCCGAGGTACGTTGGACAGCGAAGCCGGAAGTGTGTCAACGCGTTTCGCCCCTCCTCCAGGGCATTTTCACAGGGCGTTTTAAAATTTAAAATTGCCATTTGAAATATAAAAAATGTTTCAAAATAGTGCCTAGGACTTAAAGTGGACCTTCACTCAATAAAGCATATTAACCTCCCTAGCGGTATTCCCGAGTGTAGCTCGGGGTAAAATTTGAGTACCAAGAGCGGTAACCCCGAGCTACACTCGGGCTTACCATGCGGCGTTGCTCAGGGAGTCCCTGCAGCACTTACCTTGTCCTTCGCTCCAACGATGTGTCCCCTGCAGCGTCCCCGGCCATCTCCTCCGGCCGATGCCGGCATCCGGCTTCCGTGTTCCGGTCCCTGTGACGTCGGGACGTACGACCGCCGAAACCGGCGGCAAATTTGAAATTTTTAAAAAATTTCATTTTTTTTAAAATGATTATTACATAGTAAAACATTGCTGTATCAAACCATTTCACATACATTTTGTCCCGAGTGCTTTGTCCGGCGCCCTGCCTGCATTATTACTGTTCTTTCTGCCTGGAAACTTAGAAAAGTCCATGGCGTCCAAAAAGCGTCCCTTTACATCAAAAGCGGTTTTAGACCAGCTAGAGAACAGCGATAGTAAATCAGAACCACTTGCAGAATTGAGTGATAATGATTTGTGGGAGAAATTCATCATTAGACACTGAAAACAATTTTGCGACTTTGCTCAGCGATGTGCGAATTTGCCTCTGTATTTCAAATTTCAGTGTTTTTGGTTTGATTATTTTATTGAAATAAATGTATTATTATTATATTAATATTTTTTATAATTATTTATTAAATTATAATATATAATTTCGTGTTTCAAATTTTATCCTACCCGGGATGTTTACTAGACTCTTGTTCGGACAGATTTCAGGGAGTTATTCCTGAGAATTATAGGCTGACAATAAAAAACTACATATTTCCATGCAAAAAAATGGTACCACTTTCAGCACAAAAAAATCGGAAATAATCATACCGCCGAGGAGGTTAATGAAACTTGTCCCCTCCCTCTCCTTCCTCCACAATTAGATTGATTTTTTACAATTGTTTCTGATACTTTTTGTGCCTAGGTGAGACTGATTTTGCACTGCCAGGGCAGGTATGAAGTCGGGGATAGCAGGGCATCTGTGCATGTGCGGGAAACCTTCCGCATTTGCACACATGTGCCGCAAATCTCTGTCAGGTCCAAAAGGCTAGGCAGAGCCCTCCAGCACATCTATGCAAGCACCAAATTTTTAAAGATGGCGCTACTGGAGAGGGGGGGGGGCCAAACTTGAATGGGCTGCCCTACCCGTGACAAATGCATCATAGAAGCTCCTGCACCTTTTTGGACACAGAGCTTCACATAATTTGTTTTACCACTTATTTTAGCAGGTTTGACACCACACACAAAAATGCTTGCCTCCTGGCTGCATTTGGGGTGCTATTAAGAATTGACACATTTTCTGCGTGTTCCTGGAACATGTATGGAAATGTGCGTTTCTGCACGTTCTCAGAATATGCTGAGATGAAAGTGGCCTAAGTGCAGCGTAGATTGCAGACATGGATCTGGCTTAGCTGTGTGGCAGGGATGTCTGGATCACAAGACTGGCAGCACAGAATTTATTACAACATTCAGTCATGGCCAAAAATCTTGTCCCCCCTGAATTTCTGTTAGAGCATGCACCACTTCACCCAGAAAATTGTTACATTACAAATGTTTAGTCAGTCATTCTCATGTTTATTTCTTTTGTTTGTATCGGTATGACATAACAAAGTAGAGAAGCAAAAAGCCAAATCTGACACATTCCACGCAAAACCCCAAAAATGGACTGGAGAAAATTATTGGCACCCTCAATTTAATATTTGGTAGCACACCCCTTGGAAAGAATACCTGAAATAAATGGCTTCCCGTAACCATCAATGAGTTCCTTTCACCTCTCTACTGGAATTTTGGAGCACTCTTCTTTCGCCAACTGCTCCAGGTCTCTCAGATTGGAAGGGTTCCTTTTCCCAACTGCTATTTTGAGATCTCTCCCCAGGAGCTCTATGGGATTGAGATCTGGACTCATTGCTGGCCAGTTCAGTACTCTCCAATGCTTTGTCTGAAACAATTTCTTGACGTGTGCTTTGGGTTATTGTCCTGCTGTAAGACCCATGACCTTTGACTAAGACCCAACTTTCTGACAATGGGCCCTATAGTGCACCCCAGAATTCTTTGGTGGTCTTTATATGTGATAGTGCCATGCACACAGCCAAGACATCCAGTGCCTGAAGCAGCAACCCCAAAACATCAGTGAACCTCCACCATAATTGACTGTAGGGACTGTATTATTTTCTTTAAAGGCCTCATTTCTTTTTCTGAAAACAGTAGAATGATGGGCTTTACCAAAAAGCTGTCATTTTGTTTTGTCTGTCCACAGCACATTCTGCCAAAAGGATTTTGGCTTCCTCAGGTAAGTTTTGGCAAACCCCAATCTGGCTTTTTATGTTTCTGTGTCAGCAGTGGGGTCCTCCTGGGTCTCCTACCATAGCGCCCCTTCTCATTCAGATGACGACGCATAGTGTGAACTGACACAGTTGTACCCTGTGCCTGAAGGTCAGCTTGAAATTTGTCTGGAAGTTGATCGAGGTTCTTTAGCCACCATTCGACAAACCTTTGTTGCAATCTTTCTTCAAGCTTTTCTCTTTCGTCCACGTCCAGGGAGATTATCTACAATGCCATGGTCTGTAAACGTCTTGACAATGTAGCACACAGTGGACACAGGAACATTATGTTCTGTTAATTGATACAGGTGAGTTTAATTACAAATTACAGGAGCATCACAAACTTGGAATGCAATTATTTCTTACAGTTTTGAGAAGGTGTCAATAATTTTGTCCAGTCCATTTTTGGGGTTTTCCGCAGAATGTGTCAGATTTGGCTTTTTGTTTCTCTGCTTGTTTGTGTCATACCAATACAAACAAAATACACAAACATGAGAATGCCGAAACATTTGTAATTGCAACAATTTTCTGGACGAAGTGGTGCATTAAATGACAGAAATGCAGGGGTGCCAGTATTTTTGGCAATGATTGTAGCTATTTGTCTGGAGCTTAGCTACACTAAAAGCCTTCTAAACTGAATGAGCCAAGTATCTCCCCTCCTCCCTGTTCTCAGCATTAGGTTTATTACTGCCAGACAGGTGCACTTTAAAAATAATATAAAATTGGTAGAAAACCTCCGCAAGAGGATTATATGTATCGTCTGTTCTACTCATGACTCATCAAGCTAATGAAATTAAAATGATTTTATAAGAAGGACCAGCGTCGTTTTATTGTATGATAACACAATCTCTCTAATGGGGTTTAGGAGTTAGTTCAATTAGATGTTATCATTTTGTCTCGTCAGTAAATGCATGTGTGGTTATAAATGATTTCTGTAACAGTGGTTTTCCATCACTGGGAGAAGATAACCCATGTTATTCTAGAACATTCTTCTAACCAGAGACATTCGGCATCTCACCCTTTAATAATTGGCCACACACAGAAGCAAATGTTGTCAATCCTTTGCACTCAACAAAACAAGCTTTTTCTCACAAACATTTTTTAATAGAATATTATTATTATTATTACATCGAGTTTATGTAGTGCCAAAGGGTTTGCTCAGCGCTGTACAATAGAGGGGGGGACAATACATGAAACAGTACAACAATAACAAACAACGTACGAGGGGTAAGAGGGCCCTACTCTTTCGAGCTTACAATCTAGGAGGGAGGGGGTAGTGGTACAGTAGGAAGTGGCTGAGGGGAATGAAGCGGTGGGAGGAATGAGGGAGAATGGCTGTTAGGTGACGGTGGGGTAGGCTTCCCTGAAGAGATGGGTTTTGAGGGAGCGCCTGAATGTGAGGAGGGAATAGATCAGAGTAGGTCTAGTATGTAGGTCAGAACCAGGGGCGGACTGACCATTCGGACACTCGGGCAGTGCCCAGGGCCCTGGGTCAGTAGGGGGCCCCATGAGATGCCCCTGGTACCTTTCATAGGCTTTTTTGGGTATGGTTTGAGTGTGGGCAAGGACACAGGGGCCCCATGATCCCCTATTGCCCTGGGGCCCCATGAGTTGACAGTCCGCCCCTGGTCAGAACTTTCAATTTTAATTACATACCTTATTTTAGACCCAGTGATGTCATCCTTGGGTCTGTCTTTTTCAACCAGGGTGTCCAGGCACCCTGGGGTGTCTTCTGGGTTCTTCAGGGGTGCCTTGGCAAAATGCCTACAAATTGCCCCAAATTACCCAAAACCTGTCAACAAGCCAGAAAGTGGATTAAGATTGCCTTTATGTTGCACAAACCACACCACAAGGTTGTGTACCATTACAACCTTGGACACTGTGAGGGCCAACTTCTAGCATCCTAACAAGGGATGATGTAATTGGTTGATATAGAGGAGTCAGTGCCTGAATCCTTGTGTAGCACTACCCCCCCGCTGTAAGTAATAGCCACTTGTGGTGCTAAGCCTCCATGATCGGAAGAACTGAAATCCGATTAATGAAAGGAATGGGATAGGGAGATTCAGGGTGGTGGTATAGAGGCTAGATGATGCTGGTCATCCTCCATCCAGGACATAAAGTGGGCTCTATTTGACTTGCCTGCAGCTTGCAATGCACATTGTAAAAAGCTCAGTGTTCTGCCTCCAGCAGGGAAATCCAGCCTGCAATATTAAATTTGTCCACTAGAATAAATTCACTGTTTTACAAAAACTAGCATTTATGTGGTTAATGAAAGCTCCTATCATCTTTCATTCTGGGACAGGCAGGCAGGTGCATCTTGGAAGTTCAGACTCTTTTTAATGCTCTGATCACACTAGTGCAGTTCTTCGGGCCATTAAAAACACAAGAAAAAGGTCCCTGCATCTTTTCAGAAATCACAGCCCACACTGGGAAATGCACTACAGTGTGATTTCCAGTGAGGTCAGCATGCCATTAACATTAATGGCACCTGCCCACAGATCCTGCATTTTGTGTGTGGATGGTTGCAGCTGCGTGATGAAGTTTGGGGTCCCACAGTGGCTTCCACCCACACCAGTGTGAACTGAGACTAGGAACTGACAGAACGGATCCAGCCATTATTCTCTGTAGCACATGTTATGGACTAAACTTACATCCCATACAGGCAACATCGCTGGCGAGCATGGACTTAATGCCGTCTACAGTCTAAGCATTTCACCATTTTTTACATACATTGATTTCCCAATAATTTCACCCATCCTGTTTTGTTAATAAAGCTTCAAGATTACATTCAGTCTGGCCTATTGCAAAATAGGAGGGTTTATCTGCATGTCAAGTTACACACAGGGAAATATGTAGGGAGGACAGAACACTCATAGTGTGTAGCAGAACCAGAATACACCATTTCAGTACAGGAGAGACCAACGTTTGTTGAGCTGGGTGGTTACCCACAGGGACAAATTCAAAATTCGAGCCTTGTATGGCCAGCATAAAACTGCAATGTTCAGTTGCTGCTGGAGGGTGTACATGTCCACAGAAAGTTCCTTCAAAGAGCCTACAAGATGTTCTTATTCTGTTGGGTTACTCACCTCCTTTTCAAGAGGAAAATACCTTAAATGTCCCTTTCACTGATGGACCACCTTTTCTATTATTCATTTACATGCTAAAAGGAACATTATAGTCTTGAAAAAACACAAACTATATTTTATCATGCAGAACAATAAGATGGTAAAGATGGTAGTTTGATCTGCAGCTCAGTCAGTTGGGGCCACCAGGATACTAACTCTGTGGACATGAAAGTGCTCATAGCTGAATGCTCCTGTGTTCATGCAACAAAGTGATGATTGGTGAATAAGAGTTCCCTGATCTCTCACTGATCTCTATGGTAACCCCCGGGGCAGTGGTCCTGGGGTTGTGGAGGAGCCCAATGGATTCCAAGACCAGGACAGGGAATTAATCATTAGTAATACCTCATCTGGAATATGCAGTTCAGTTTTGGGCACCAATTCACAGAAAGAACATTGGGGAACTGGAGAAAGTACAGAGAAGAGCAACCAAACTGATAAGAGGCATAGAGGAGATCAGCTATGAGGAAAGATTAGAGGAAATGAATGTATTCTCTCTTGAGAAGAGGAGATTAAGGGGGGATATGATCACCATGTATAATACATAAGGGGGGATATGATCACCATGTATAATACATAAGGGGGGATATGATCACCATGTATAATACATAAGGGGGGATATGATCTCCATGTATAATACATAAGGGGGGATATGATCACCATGTATAATACATAAGGGGGGATATGATCACCATGTACAATACATAAGGGGGGATATGATCTCCATGTATAATACATAAGGGGGATATGATCTCCATGTATAATACATAAGGGGGATATGATCACCATGTATAATACATAAGGGGGATATGATCTCCATGTATAATACATAAGGGGGTTTATGATCTCCATGTATAATACATAAGGGGGGTTATGATCTCCATGTATAATACATAAGGGGGATATGAACTCCATGCATAATACATAAGGGGGATATGATCTCCATGTATAATACATAAGGGGGGATATGATCTCCATGTATAATACATAAGGGGGGATATGATGTCCATGTATAATACATAAGGGGGGATATGATCTCCATGTATAATACATAAGGGGGAATATGATCACTATGTATAATACATAAGGGGGATATGATCTCCATGTATAATACATAAGGGGGGATATGATCACCATGTATAATACATAAGGGGGGATATGATCACCATGTATAATACATAAGGGGGGATATGATCTCCATGTATAATACATAAGGGGGGATATGTTCACCATGTATAATACATAAGGGGGGATATGATCACCATGTATAATACATAAGGGGGGATATGATCTCCATGTATAATACATAAGGGGGATATGATCTCCATGTATAATACATAAGGGGGGATATGATCTCCATGTATAATACATAAAGGTGGATATGATCTCTATGTATAATACATATGGGGGATATTATCTCCATGTATAATACATAAGGGGGGTTATGATCTCCATGTATAATACATAAGGGGGATATGAACTCCATGCATAATACATAAGGGGGATATGATCACCATGTATAATACATAAGGGGGATATGATCTCCATGTATAATACATAAGGGGGGATATGATCTCCATGTATAATACATAAGGGGGGGATATGATCTCCATGTATAATACTCCTAGACTGTAAGCTCGAAAGAGCAGGGCCCTCGATCCCCTCATGTTTTTCATTGTATTGGTATTGTTCTGTCACATGTTCTGTCCCCCTTTGTAATGTACAGTGCTGAGCGAACTATTGGCGCTTTATAAATACTGTATAATAATAATAATAAGGGGGGATATGATCTCCATGTATAAATACATAAGGGGGGGGGGTATGATCTCCATGTATAATACATAAGGGGGGATATGATCTCCATGTATAATACATAAGGGGGGGTATGATCTCCATGTATGATACATAAGGGGGGATATGATCACCATGTATAATACATAAGGGGGGATATGATCGCCATGTATAATACATAAGGGGGGATATGATCTCCATGTATGATACATAAGGGGGGATATGATCGCCATGTATAATACATAAGGGGGGATATGATCACCATGTATAATATATAAGGGGGGATATGATCACCATGTATAATACATAAGGGGGGGTATGATCTCCATGTATAATACATAAGGGGGGTATGATCACCATGTATAATACATAAGGGGGGTATGATCTCCATGTATAATACATAAGGGGGGATATGATCTCCATGTATAATACATAAGGGGGGTTATGACTTCCATGTATAATACATAAGGGGGGATATGATCACCATGTATAATACATAAGGGGGGATATGATCGCCATGTATAATATATAAGGGGGGATATGATCACCATGTATAATACATAAGGGGGGGTATGATCTCCATGTATAATACATAAGGGGGGTATGATCACCATGTATAATACATAAGGGGGGTATGATCTCCATGTATAATACATAAGGGGGGGTATGATCACCATGTATAATACATAAGGGGGGATATGATCTCCATGTATAATACATAAGGGGGGATATGATCTCCATGTATAATACATAAGGGGGGATATGATCACCATGTATAATACATAAGGGGGGATATGATCTCCATGTATAATACATAAGGGGGGATATGATCTCCATGTATAATACATAAGGGGGGATATGATCTCCATGTATAATACATAAGGGGGGATATGTTACCCATGTATAATACATAAGGGGGGATATGATCTCCATGTATAAATACATCAGTGGTTCATATAGTGAACTCGGTGTAGAGTTATTCACCCTGAGAACATCACAGAGGACAAGGGGGCACTCTTTACGTCTGGAGGAAAAAGAAATGTAATCTCCAAATATGGAAAGGTTTCTTCACAGTAAGAGCTGTGAAAATGTGGAATAGACTCCCTCAAGAGTTGGTTCTGGCCAGATCAGTGGATTGCTTTAAAAAAGTCCTGGATTCTTTCTTGGATACACAGAATATAACTGGATACTAACATTTATAGGGAAAGTTGATTTTTTTTCCCATGCAGGAGCAAATTGTATCATGCTTTGTTGGTTTTTTTGCCTTTACTTGTGGGTATAGGATTTTTTTTTTTTTTTTGATGAACTGGATGGACTTTTTTCTTTTTCAGCCAGACTAACTATGTAACTATGAGAGGAGATAAAGTACTTTTCCAGGTAGCAGAAGTGATAAAGGGGCTTTCAACAAATGGGAATCACTTCTACTGAACAGGAAAAAACACTGCTGCATTTAAAATTAGATTATGGCTGTGTGTTGTAAGCCTTTGAGCAACCACAATGTTACCCTTAGCACAAGTTTTCCATTAATGAATGTAGCCCACCTGGTCCAATACTCACCTTCTTCCTCAATCCACACACATTTCTTTCAGTTCTATTGGCAGCAGTGTGGTGCAAGGTGGTGGTTTGCCTCGTACTGCGCTATGCTGAAAAAAAGTAATGCATGCTTTTTTTCAGCGCACACCACCACAACACAGAGGTGTGAACTAGCCAGGTAGGAGACAAGGCATTAATAGGAGACAAGGACTGTACTGGGGATAGCTGGCTGGCACAGTCCTACCACACCTTCAGTGAATAGGCCCTAATGTGCACGACTTGTTCCAAGCAAATGGAAGTGGAGGGAGGTTTGGGAGCTCACGGAGGATGCTACAGTGAGGAAAAAAATGTAATGAAAAATAGATTACATGCCATTGAGTAATGGAAGTCTATGGATTATTTTTGGACTGGCCAAATTTCGAACCATCAATGGGCAGACTGGTTGCACAGAAGTCGATCTCTCAATTTATCTCTGTATAACCAACTTGTGTTTTTTTTTTTTTTTTTTTGCTGTTGGCCATAGCCGGCAACACTGGTCATTGTATTCTGATGGCAGAGAACTCACCCCACTATCAGAATGCAATAGCTCTGCGGGCAGGACTCCTCCATCATCACCAAGTGTGTAGATGGAGGAATCCTTCAACTCGCTGGTTGAACAAAAAACATGCATCATCTATGGTCTGCCCCAGGCTATCATTAAATGTCACTTTAATATTACCATTGAACCAGGGGTGGACTGACCATTTGGAAACTCGGGCACTGCCCGAGGGCCCGGGGTCAGTAGGGGGCCCCATGAGATGCCCCTGGTACCTTTTTCATAGGCTTTTTTGAGTTTGGGCAAGGACACAGGGGCCCCATGATCCCCTGTTGCCCGGGGGCCCCATGAGTTGTCAGTCCGCCCCTGCATTGAACGCTTTTTTCTATTATATGTCCCATAACAAAAATTCTATTTTCAGAATTTCCTCTTTCCATAATAACAATTGGCCTGACTCCCGGCTGAGGGTCGGCCTACTTTGTCCATTTTAGGACGTGCCTAATACTAAACATACCTCAATCCTTAACCCCTCGGTGCTCCATGACCGGAGGTTTATATATCTAGTAAAAAAAAAGTCTGCCTCTGCTCAGATTAGAGATTCTAGATTTCATATTTCAAAGTATGCCTTTTTTTATATCACCAGAAAATGAGAACCAAATCACTAAATGACCAGCTTAAATATTAATGTCATTTCAGAAGTCCGTCAGTATTTTATATTTTATATTTTTAAATCTGCGCCTTTCATTAAAATACTGTCCAAAGATTTCATTACTTTTTGAAGCACATATAAAACATATTTTAATAAATATTGTGCTTTTGCTTTTTTTTTTTTTAATGTAAAAAAATGCATGTTTGTTCATTTTGCATAACAATTTTTAACCACTCATGGTCACCCCCTACGGACCAGAACAATTTTTACAATTCTGCTACGAACCTGTCAATTCAGCAATAACTCATGACGAAAAGTGGTTCTAAAGGCAGAAGGTTTGTTACCTTAAAACGGTAGTAAATTCAAATTTTTAAATTGTACCTTAAAAGTTACAACCGGGCTTACCTGTAGGTACAATGAATATCTCCTAAATGTAAACCGTTTAGGAAATATTTGCATTGGCAATAGCTGACTCCTTCACCCGCACATGTGCAGTGATGCTCTGCATTCGTGGCATACAGTATGCTGTAGAATGCAGAACACCGTATTGTGGGCAGGGCACTCGTGTGCATGCGTGGGAGTGATGTCATCATGGGCCCTGCCACTCAAAGAGGTGGAGCCCACGAACCCAAACGGAAGATTCCGTGATGTGCATAAGAGCCACGGCTCTCCTGAGTCTCTCTCTTCTCGTTGGCTTACACAGAAGCGGGAGCCACTGGCCAATGTCCATTCACAGGAGTGCAGCTCAGGAGCGAGACTGCTTGAATGCAAGAGGCTTGCTATTGGAGGCACTCAATATGGGGGAGGAGCCAAGAACGCTGATAGGGGACCCAAAAAAGAAAAGGATCAGGGCCACTCTGTGCAATGGTAAGTATAACATGTATGTTTTTTTTTGTTTTTTTTAAATACAACTTTTAGAATCACTTCAAGATAACAAAGTATTTTACTTTTTTTTGCAATCTTTAGACAATAAAACATTATAAAACTAAACAAAATGCACTTTTTTATTTGACCGGTGTTAGTTTAAAAATAAATAACTGCAGATAAAAGAGGACATTCTATAATTTGTCCTGTTTGAAATGATACTATAATTTTGGAACAGGTATTAAAAAATGTATTTTGTGCTTTTTTAAATGTGAAATATGCAAAAATATTAACAAATAAAACAAAGAAAAACTGGTACATCACTCTGGCTGTACTAACACAGGAGCGGACAGCATTAGTCCTACTACACTACACAGGACTACTTACTACCATTATTCCCTACTACAGGACTAACACTATTATTATTATTTTATTATTATACAGTATTTATAAAGCGCCAATAGTTCGCTCAGCGCTGTACATTACAAAGGGAGACAGAACATGTGACAGAACAATACCAATACAATGCAAAACATGAGGGGATCAAGGGCCCTGCTCTTTCGAGCTTACAATCTAGGAGGCAGGGGGTGGTGGCACAGGAGGAGATAGCTGTGGGGGATGGAGTGGTAGGAAGAGTGGAGGAGGTCGGCAAGTTAGCAGGGGGTGGGGTAGGCTTCCCTGAAGAGATGGGTTTTCAGGGTGCGCCTAAAGGAGAGGAGAGTAGGTGATAATCTGATGGGTTGGGGCAGGGAGTTCCAGAGGATGGGTGACACCCTGGAGAAGTCCTGGAGGCGGGCATGGGAGGAGGAGACCAGGGAACTAGAGAGAAGGAGGTCTTGTGAGGAGCGGAGTGTGCGTGCTGGGCGGTACTTGGATATTAGGTCAGAGATGTAGTACGGGGCAGTATGGTGGACAGCTTTGTACGTCAGCGTTAGGATTTTGAATTTGATCCGTTGCGCAATCGGAAGCCAGTGGAGGGATTGGCAGAGGGGGGTGGCGGAGACAGAGCGGTTGGAAAGGTGAATGAGTCTGGCAGCTGTGTTCAGGATGGACTGAAGAGGGGATAGCCAGCGGCGAGGCAGGCCAGTGAGGAGGGAGTTGCAGTAGTCGAGTCGTGATATGATGAGGGAGTGGATGAGCTGTTTAGTGGTTTCTGGGGTAAGGAACGTGCGGATTTTGGCGATGTTGCGGAGGTGGAGTCTGCACGAGTTTGTTAAAGATTGGACTTGGGGCTGGAAGGATAGGTTGGAGTCCAGAATGACACCCAGTACTCTGGCCTGCGGGGCGGGTTTGATGGTAGCGTTGTTGGATGTGACGGAGAAATCAATGGGGGGTGGTGTCCGGGCTGGGGGGAAGACAAGAAACTCGGTTTTGGAGAGGTTCAATTTAAGGAAGTGGAGTGACATCCAGTCTGATATGTCGCTCAGTAGGTGTGTGATTCGGGCTGAGACCAAGGGGGTGAGGTGGGGGGTTGAGAGATAGATTTGTGTGTCGTCGGCATAGAGGTGGTAGTTGAAGCCGTGAGAGTGTATGAGTTGGCCAAGGGAGGAGGTATAGATGGAGAAGAGAAGGGGCCCGAGGACAGAGCCTTGAGGGACCCCAACAGAGAGGGGGAGTGAGGGGGAGGTGGTAGCATTATAGGTAACGCTGAAGGAGCGTTGTGACAGGTAGGATGAGAGCCAGGAGAGAGCAGAATCTCTGAGGCCGAGGGAGTGTAGTTTTTTGAGGAGGAGGGGGTGGTCGACTGTGTCAAAGGCCGCAGAGAGGTCAAGGAGTAGGAGCACTGAATAGTGGCCATTAGCTTTGGCGGTTAGCAGGTCATTGGAGAGTTTGAGTAAGGCAGTTTCGGTGGAGTGTAGGGGACGGAAGCCGGACTGTAGGGGATCGAGGAGGTTGTTGTCGTTGAGGTGAGAGCATAGGCGGGTGTAGACTAGGCGCTCGAGGAGTTTAGATGTAAATGGGAGCAGGGAGATGGGTCTGAGGTTATTCGGGTCATTGGGGTCCAGGGAGGGCTTTTTAAGTATGGGGGTGATGTGTGCATGTTTCAGAGGGGAGGGGAAAGTGCCTGAGGAGAGGGAGAGATTGAAGATGTGGGTGAGGGAGCGTAGGATGGAGGAGGAGGAAGGTCGTAGGAGTTGTGAGGGGATAGGGTCGAGGGGGCAGGTGGTGAGGCGGGCATCAGAGAGGATCTTGGAGACTTCCTCGATGGTAGTAAGGTCAAAGGTGCGGAGTGTTGGAGGAGCTTCAGTATGAGGGATGTAGGGTGGGGTGGAAGAGGAGGTCAGAGCAGTGGTGGGGCCGTGGGAGAGGGGTGATGAGGGGGTAGTTGAGTGAGGCTGAAGGGGGTTGGAGAAAGTTTGAGCAGCGACGAAGTCCCTGCGGGTTATGTCGAGGGGGAGGGGGGATAAGGGGGTAGCTGTGTGAGAGGGGACAGGTTGAGAGGGCGTGTGAGTTGCGGCAATGTCCTTGCGAATTGTGTCAATTTTGTTTTTGAAGTGATTGGCAATCTCAAGGGCAGTGAGTGAGGTGCTGGGTGGAGGTGGGGGTGGAGAGAGTAGAGAGTTGAAGGCAGAGAAGAGTCGGCGAGGATTGGAGGAGAGGGCCTTGATGAGGGTCAAGAAGTAGGCCTGTTTGGCAGCATGGAGGGAGGAGGTGTAGGTGCGGAAGGCAGATTTGTAGCGGGTGAAGGCTTGTTTGGATTTGGTTTTGCGCCATAGTCGCTCTAGGGCACGACTTTGTCGTTTGAGGGTTTTGGTGTGATCAGTCTGCCAGGGCTGGAGCGGTCGGGGTCTGATGTTGCGTGTGGTTAAAGGCGCTAGTGAGTCAAGGGCTGTTGAGAGCGCATTGTTGTAGGCGGTCAAAGCCAAGTCGGGGCAGGACAGGGGGAGGATGCGGTCGTGGAGTTGATCAGCTGCAGAGTGGAGGGAGGCAGGGTTAAGGTTGCGGAGGTTACGGCTGGTAGTAGTGTGACATTTGGAGGGGTAGGCGTTGGAGGACGAGGAGATAGAGAAGGTGATCAGGTTGTGGTCAGAGAGAGGGAAGGGGGTGTTAGTGAGGTTGTGGGGAGCGCAGCGGTTGGAGAAGACAAGGTCCAGGATATTTCCGTCACAGTGGGTGGTGGATTGTATGCACTGTGCAAGTGCAAAGGAGGAGGTTAGGTGGAGGAGACGGGCTGTGTCCGGGTTGTCGAGGTTGACAGGGATGTTGAAATCCCCAAGAATTATGGTGGGTAGCTCAGAGGAGAGGAAGAAGGGTAGCCAGGAGGAGAAGTCATCCAGGAAGCGAGGTATGGATCCAGGAGGCCGGTATATCACAGCAATCTTCAGTCCTACTACAATCCTAGCCCTAACCATAACCCTAGTCCTAAATAATGATGGGCTGCATGTTCGAGTTGAACGCAAGTTCAGTTCGAACATGGGCCGTTCGGCCGTTCACCCGCCGTGCCCCACTATGCACTGTGCTCTGACAGTGCATTGTGATTTGGCCAAAGCATTGCACCTGACCACAGGTCAGGTGCAATGCTTTGGCCAATCACAGGGCATGATGACATCACAAGGGGGTTGGGGTCATTCCGCTCCCTTGTGACGTCATCACCCTATTTAAGATCTGTGATTGCGGCGCAGCTGTCAGACGGCCGGGAGCCAGCATCAGGCAGAGCAGATTTTTTTTTCTTTTTTCGGGTTGGCGGTGGCGGCGGGCATCATGATTGATGTTGGATCTACTTCGGGGGACATTTTTTTAATTTTTATTTTTAATAAAGGACTTGCCAAAGACTGTCTTCTGCCTTTTTTTACACTACACTGTTGTTTTTGTGAATGGGTAGCGGTACCATGTTCCCCATACTCATTTACATGGAGGGGGGGGATCTGGGTTCCCCTCTGGTAAAGGGGGGCTTCCAGATTCCGATAAGCCCCCTGCTCACAGACCCCCTCAACCACTGGCCAGGGTTGTAAGGAAGGGGCCCTTGTCTCCATCAACATGGGGACAAGGTGCTTTGGGGAGGGGGAACCCCCCATGTTGAGGGCATGTGGCCTGGTATGATTCAGGAGGGGGGGCGCTCACTCATCACCCCCTTTCCTGACCTGCCAGGCTGCATGCTCGGATAAGGGTCTGGTATGGATTTTGAGGGGGACCCCCATGTCATTTTCTTTTTAATTTTGGTGTTGGGGGTTTTCCTCAAAATCCCTATCAGACTTGAAGGGGCAATGCTGACAATTCTTTTTCCATTCAGCTGTCAGCGGGGAACCCCACTGACAGCTGAAATATGAATGAACGTTTGACTACTAAAATACTGCGTGACTTCATAATATACTCTAACTCATGCCGTATTTTAGTAGCTGAGTGCAGGGGCAGCTCAGTGGGCAGTCATTGGTTAATTACCTTCATGCGACCAGTTTTTTTTCAGATGTGGGTTGAGCTATAGTTACAGTAGATCCAAGCAGGGGCGGACTGACCATTTGGAAACTCCGGCACTGCCCAAGGGCCCGGGGTCAGTAGGGGGCCCCATGAGATGCCCCTGGTACCTTTTTCATAGGCTTTTTTGAGTTTGGGCAAGGACACAGGGGCCTCATGATCCCCTATTGTCTGCCCTTGGCTGAGCGGTATCATTCCACATACTCAGATGCGGTAAGATTCCGCTCAGTAACTTGTTTGTGTTCAAAGTTCACGGTGGAACATTCTGGAGGTTCGGATGTTCAACCACAAACCGAACGGGGGGGTGTGTGGCCCATCACTATTCTAAAGGTTAACTGTTTTTTTTTGTAAAATAACCAACATGTCTATACCAGGGGCGGACTGACCATTCAAGCACTCGGGCACTGCCCGAGGGCCCGGGGTCAGTAGGGGGCCCCATGAAATGCCCCTGGTACCTTTTTTATAGGCTTTTTTGGGTGTGCTTTGAATGTGGGCAAGGACACAGGGGCTCCATGATCCCCTATTGCCCTGGAGCCCCATGAGTTGTCAGTCCGCCCCTGGTCTATACTTACCTGGTGTGTGCAGTGGTTTTGCACAGAGCAGCCTGGATCCCCCTCTTCTCGGGTCCCCCGCAGAATCTCCTGTCCCTTCCTCCTGTCAGGTCGAACTTTCCGTAAGTTTGAATGTTTGACCGCAATCCGAACAGGGGGGTGTTAAGCCCATCACTAGTTCTAACTACAACCCAAAAACTAACTCAAACACTAGTCCAAAATATAACCTTGGATCCAGGGGCGGACTGACAACTCATGGGGCCCCCAGGCAATAGGGGATCATGGGGCCCCTGTGTCCTTGCCCAAACTCAAAAAAGCCTATGAAAAAGGTACCAGGGGCATCTCATGGGGCCCCCTACTGACCCCGGGCCCTCGGCCAGTGCCAGAGTTTCCAAATGGTCAGTCCGCCCCTGCTTGGATCTACTGTAACTATAGCTCAACCCACATCTGAAAAAAAACTGGTCGCATGAAGGTAATTAACCAATGACTGCCCACTGAGCTGCAGAAGGAGTTTCATTTATACTTTTGACCCATACCATTCCCTCATTCTTCCCATCTCATGTCATAAGTGCCTATCTGCTCATTCTCGGGCCAAACAAGCATTCAAGCAGTGTTCTTAATATTTATTTATTTATAAAATAAAGATTTGATGCAAATAATATGAAATACAAAATATCTCCTAGATTGTAAGCTCCAAAGAGCAGGGCCCTCAATCCCCTCATCTTTTGCATTGTATTGTTATCGTACTGTCACATGTTCTGTCCCCCTTTGTAATGTACAGCGCTGAGTGAACTATTGGCGCTTTATAAATGCTGTATAATAATAATAATTTATAAACATCTAAATTGAAATTAAATGGCCTCTCTACACTGGATGGTAATACTTTGTTCACCATGACATATTGTTACTTACCCTCACATACACAATACAAAATAATTGCATTTGGATGAAAAATGATGCCAACAGGATGTGAATGAAGCGCTACATTTAAAAACAGCAATTCCCCAGCAAATTCCCATTTATGAAATCTGTCATGAAAAGTGATTCTGGATAATGAAAATTAATGGACAGCTCAGAACATTTTTTAAATATTAATATGCTAATATGAAAAGGTCTATTAGGTGATAATAGGGCATGTATTATAGAGGAACAGTCCAGTAAAAATAGAAAATGAAGCATTGAAATACATACAAGGAGGACAACTCTGCACTCAGTGTCTCGTACTCAGTGTCTCAGTGTTTCATCCAGATTGTACCGTGGTGCTCCAGTCCAGGGGCGGACTGACCATTTGGAAAGTAGGGCACTGCCCGAGGGCCCGGGGTCAGTAGGGGGCCCCATGAGATGCCCCTGGTACCTTTTTCATAGGCTTTTTTGAGTTTGGGCAAGGACACAGGGGCCCCATGAACCCCTATTGCCCGGGGGGCCCCATGAGGTGTCAGTCCGCCCCTGCTCCAGTCCTCCACCCTGGCATGATTTGCCTTTTTGCTGGTATGGATGAATAAAGTTGAGTTTTCATTTGAAAATTGGGAGATTTCAGCAACATTATATGATATGGCCAAAAAGCATTGGAATCAAGTGGAAAGGCAAAATTAAAGTGGTCACCTATGCAGTTGGCTTTTTGTCCATTTTGCAGAGCTTTTTGCAGTTGGTTTTGCATTTTTCTACATGCTTTTTTGATGCATTTTTTACGTGTTTTAACATGTTTTGTGTTTTTTCCAACTTTTTTTGTTAAAGCAGAATTGTTTCTGTTGCTGGGCAGAATAGAATTGCAAAAACCAAAACGCAGCAAAAATGCACTGCCATGCATTTCATCAGCTTCTCCATTGAACTCTATTGTAGCAAAAACACTGCTCTTTGCTTTTAAAAAGTCCCGGACCCTTTCCAAAAATGCAGTTGCTTAAAAAAGCATGGATGTGAAGATGTTCCATAGGAAACTATGTTAAATGAACCGTAGTGCGACTCTGCAAAAAGCACTATAAAACGCATTGGTGTGAATGGAGCATAAAGGTCCAAGGTTTTTTACCTTCGTGCATTCTGTGTGCAGCAGTGCCCCCAGCCCCTCAATACTTACCTAAGCCCCATCAAGATCCAGCGATGTGCACGACAGCCTCTGCTGTCCCGTGTTTCTGCCTCCTCATTGACTGAGACAGGAGTCAGCCAAAGAGGAGAGAGAGGGGGTGGGGCCAACCCATGGCTCTGTGTGTGAATGGATACATGTGAAGGAATCAGCCTTTCAGCATTACCATACCGCCATTTTGTCCCTTAGCCTAAAAGTAGCCATCTTGTGCTAAGAATTAGTAAAGGCCATCTTGTTTAAATGATAGCTTAAGTTAAGAATTATTTCATATTTGTTAAAACATTGTATATTCCCTGTCTTTAACTTAAAAACTAACT
This sequence comes from Staurois parvus, assembly GCF_062004578.1. Lineage (NCBI taxonomy): Eukaryota > Metazoa > Chordata > Amphibia > Anura > Ranidae > Staurois > Staurois parvus. Next base: position 2,781,230 of record NW_028318185.1, on the reverse strand, counting down.
TCCTCTTTCTTTTGTATGTTATCTTTTTTCAAGAGACTCTAAGGTTCCTCTTTTGTCTCATATTCTCAAGAAACCTAAAGAACTTCCTTTTTCTCTTAAACTCCAAATTCTCTTTTTTCTTCTTATCAGATTAAACTGAAAAGTTAGTGGTTAAGCAGCATCCTGAGTATATGTTAAAAATAAATATTTCTTTTTCTTAAGAACTTGGAATTTACATAAGTGTTTAAGAGTTCAAATATGACTTATATCAAAAATGATTGGCCATGACTGACGCATGTAAAACTTGATTGGTTTATACATATCTGATATTTGATTGGCTTCTATATTTTATGCATTGTTTGAAGTTTCTTATATAAGCTGAAACACGGAAGAATAAATTCAGTTCATTCTGAGATACCACCTTGTGTCTGCGTTTCCTGTGTGTCTCAGAGTGGGCTCCAGGCCTGAGGACAGTCACTGATCAAGCCTGGGACTGATGGGGGTCAGTGTCTTGAGAGGGATGAGAGTCTAATTCCTTTCAGCTGGGGGCTCGTCCGGGATGAAATAATCACCCTTCGGTAGGTAATCAATCTGTCTTGCTGTAAGGCTGTGATAAAATTTCAGGCCCTTTGTTGCACTCGACCTTGCATCATAAGACGCCAGTGGTCAGGCGCAGTGTGCTTTTTGGAAGCACCAGGTCTTTTGGGAAGACCAGAGCACTTTGTAGAAGTGCAAGTCTCTTAGAGAAGGGACTAAAAGAGTTTCTTTGAGAAGAAACCAGGGAAAGTCCGGGTTGATCAGTTTTGTCCTGCAATTCTTTGCTTTTCTTCCTATCGCATAGAAGTATAAGATAATTTGTTTGTGTGACACAAGTGTCCAGGTGGTAGGTGTATGGACCAGAGGTCACTGAAGGTTTTGTCAACTTCCGTGTAACACGCCCCACCCCTCCAGCTAAACCTTATTGGTTGATGACCTGGGGAAGGTGAAGGTATGGTGACACTGAGTTGGGTGCCTATGTAAATGTCTTGTTCAAATTGTGTTGTAGGCTTATTGTTAGAAAAGGTTGGACATAGTCAAAGTCAGGATATTATTAGAAGTATTGTATATCCAGGTTATAATCTCCACTTTTGGTCAACCACTAGAGAGAGACCAAATAAATACCTTAAGTCCAGACATTTTTATAAAGTAAATTGTCATTTGGAAGTTGACCCCTGTTTTTTGGGACAGCCTATAGGACAGATTTGTAACACAGACCTTTGCAAGTGTAAAACATGGGGAGTAGTCAAAGTAAGGATAAACTCCCTCCCCCAAATGTTGGTGAGACATGTAAAGATTATGTAGCCCCTATCTGTGGGACAGATTACTATCTAATTAACCCCTGGGTGGATATATTAGCGGACTGGAGTGAATTAATGGGTAGTGTTGACCCGTTCCCCCGTGATGGGAGTAATAATACTTTTCATATGGATATGGTTAAGGGTCTCTGTTTATTAGATAAACAGGCTTTCCCATGGTATGAGGGAGATCCTGCGTGGGACCAAAAATATATGACCAAGGGAGGACAAAATTGGATAGAATTTGCTCCTCTTTGGTTTCATAGACAAAATGGGAAACAAAATAAAGCCAAAGTTAGAAATATAAATGCAACAAAAATACATGCATTGGAGTCAGAAATAGACAGACCCACACACCCCCTCATGCCATCTCCTCCCCCATATGTCCCACGGCCCACAAAACTTTATCCATCTCTTACTGAAGAGGATATTGATTTTTTGGCCGGACATTATGCAGTCCAGAATCCCACTGCACCTCCAGCACCAACACTTTCACAGATCTACCAGATACCTAGTGCAGTTCACATTTCTGCCACACAGCCTAGTACAGTTCAAACTCCCGCAGACTCCCAGGGTGTGGTTCAAATTCCTACCACACAGGGAGCGACAGGGGGAATAGCTGTTTCTTCAACTACTGAAGCAGATGACTCACTTGTTGAAGAATCCGCTAGTTCAGGCTCTCTGCTGTTCAGAGCAGCTAATAGTCTAGGTATAGTGGACATGCTAAGTCCATCACACACACACGCCATAATACCCAATATGGTATTGATTCCAATACACAACAAATGCCCTTCATGACAATAGGAGACAATCTATTGAAGAAACCCATTGAGATAGAAGACATAAATAGGATTGTCAAACACTGTCCAAGACCCACTGTTTCTTCAACGGCTACTGTGAGCTATTTGAAGAAAGCATGTAAAGGTAGAAACTACACACAAGAGGATATGCGCCTTATCCTCGATGGAATATTGGGACAAACTTCCCCTTGGAATTGGGGTAATGTTATGACCATATCCATCTTAGAAGCAGGTGACACTACTGCCACAAATTATCAATTAAACACAGAAGATGGTAGAAACAATATGTGGAGAGAGATTTCTGAGGAAATGGAAAGAGCTTTCCAATCTAGATCCTCCCTCCCTACCGCAGTAGCCTGCAAGCAAAAGTCAGGAGAAACTGTGTTAGACTTTTGGAAAAGGTTTAATGAGACATGGACACAAGAGGCAGGACTGACATTGCAAGACACCATGCATAGTCTACTGATTCAGACTTTCCTGTCCAATCTAAAACCCAGTGTCATGTTAACTGTAAAACAGATGATTTCTGAATGGCCCACTTGTACCAGAGAACAATTTCAATTGAAATTGACTGAGAAAGATGCTGCTGGATGTCTCGAGATACCAAAGGCGGTGGCCACTCATTTTCAGGAAGATCCCTTTCCCCGCAGAAACCCACAGTACAAGAGAAGGGGGGGTTTCAATAACCGAGGCAGAGGCCGGTTTAGGGGAAGAAGAGGGGATAATAGGGGACGGGACACAGGTTGTTTCAATTGTGGGGCTGAGGATCATTGGAGAAATCAATGTCCATATGAAACTCAGGACCACGCCCAGCATAGCCCCTCCCCAGGCCAACCACAAAGGGACCTCCCACAGCAGAATGTGAGGTTTCCTATCTCTTGGCAGACACAATCACAAAATAAATGAAGGTGCCCAGAAGGTGGTATCCCAGCATTCCCGCTTGTCTCTCATTCTTATAAGGAGCAACCCCTTGTATCCTTACATATACAGGGCAAATTAATCCCATTCCTCCTCGACTCCGGGGCCACTCGTTCGAGTCTGAGTGAGGATTATTATAAGGGAGAGGTAATGAATGCTGAACCTTCCATGGGAATAAATGGGATACTTACCAAAACTTATAAAACACCGCCTCTTCCAATTTTTGACCCCATACAGGGGATCACTCTGCTAGATCACTCATTCAGAATCATACCCAATTGTCCAGTTAATTTGTTAGGGAGAGACCTCCTGGGAGAGTTGAACATCAACTTGAAATCCACAAAGAGAGGTGGTATTGTGGCTCACTCTGCCAAAATGCCAATCATCCCTGCCATGACAATGATTACTAAAGAAGACCCCTCATTTCCTGCTGGAACAATTAATGACAAAGTTTGGGCAAAAAGTGCCTTGGATGTGGGATCCATTTCCTGCACTCCCTACAAGGCCACACTGAAACCATGGGCTCAGCCTGTGTTTCAAAAACAATACCCTTTGTCAAAAGAAAAGGAGGAAGGAATAGCGCCCATGGTGGAACACTTTCTCAAGGAGGGAGTCCTTGAAGAGGTGATTTCACCATACAATAGCCCAATAAATCCAGTTAAGAAGCCGGACGGCTCTTACAGATTTGTGCAGGACCTGAGGGCCATTAATGATCTTGTGATTCCCATTGCCCCAATAGTGCCTGATGTACCAACACTCATTTCCTCCATCCCAGCTGATGCTGAGTTTTTCACAGTGATTGATCTGACAAATGCATTTTTTTCAATCCCTGTTGCCAAGGAGACACGCCCAATCTTTGTGTTTCATTACAGAAAGAAGACCCTTGCTTGGTGTAAATTACCGCAAGGGTATGTAGATTCACCTGTGGTCTTCTCTGTTGTCCTCCAGGCTACCTTGAAGCCATGGACTCCTCGCCATGGTTCAGTTTTGGTTCAATACGCAGATGATCTGCTTCTCTGTAGTGTTAATCGGGCAGCCAGCCAGGAGGACAGTGTAGATCTCATGAACTGGTTATGTGAATGTGGTCATAAAGTGTCTAAGAAAAAGCTACAATGGTGTCAGAAAACTGTTGAATACCTTGGTTTTGTTCTCACAAAAGGTGAAAGGAAAGTCAGTCACAAAAGAGCTGCGGCTCTTATGGGTCTGCCCCGCCCATTGACCAAGAAAGACATGCTCACCTTTCTTGGCATGATTGGTTACTGCCGCCAATGGATACCTGACTGTTCCTACTATGACAACATTTTGAGACAAGCCACAGGTTCAGAAATGTCAGATCTTGTAAAATGGTCAGATGAAATGTGCAATGCTTTTGTGTATCTGAAAAATGCTATGGTAATAGCCCCTGGTCTTGGTCTGCCCGCATATGATCAAATGTTTCATCTGTATGCTAGGGAAAATTGTAAAACTATGGCAGGAGTCCTAGCTCAGGAGCATGGAGGAAAACTTCGCCCTGTTGCTTTTTTCTCAAAAATGGTTCCAGTACAGGTCCAAGGCATGCCTGCGTGTCTCAGGGCATTAGCATCATGCGCTATGGTGGTCCAAATGGCTACGTCACTCACTCTGGGACATGAGACCACCTTACATACCACCCACAATGTGTCTATTCTACTCAAGAATATACATACCCAACACATGTCAGCCCAGAGACTTAGTGGATATGAGGTTATACTGTTGTCAAACCCTAAGTTGAGAATAAAATATACCTCTCCCACTTCAGGTCCAGCTCCAATTTTGAATGCCTTATTAGGCTTAAAAGGAGAGCAGGATGAAGTTGTTCCACAGCATGATTGCCTGGAATTGATTCATCAGGACACCTCCCCAAGACAGGATATGTCTTCTGTGGCTCTTCCAGAGGCACAGAATGTTTTTGTAGATGGCTCTTGCTCGAGACCCACTGACACTGTTTACCATGCAGGATATGCGGTGGTGCAGTTGCCAGATAAAGTACTTGAAGCAAAACCCATCCCATATCAGTCAGCTCAGGCTGCTGAGCTGATTGCCCTCACAAGAGCATGTCAGCTTTTTGAGGGACAGGATGTAAATATTTACACAGATTCCAGATATGCGTTTGGCGTGTGCCACGATTTTGGAATAATTTGGGAAAAGAGAGGATTCATAGCAGCAGATGGAAAATCCATCTCACATTCATCTCTGGTGAAGGCTTTACTCAAAGCCATACAACTGCCAAGATCCCTTGCTATCCTACACTGTAGGGCACACACAAATGAACTGATATTGCAAAGGGAAATGCTCTAGCTGACAAAGTAGCAAAAGAAGCGGCCCTTACCCAGCCTGCCATGATCCAGATGCCAATGCTCACCCCTGAAATGCCACTGTTGGATCAAACATTGCAGGATTTACAGACATATGCTACCTCCGAAGATATTAAGCAGTGGAATGCAGCTGGTGTGACCAAAGATCCACAAACTGGACTTTGTGTCACAGAGGGGAGACCATGCATTCCAAAGGCCAGTGCACCTCTGTTCATCTCACAGTATCATGGAGTAGGTCACAGGGGATGGCAGGTTACATGTGAACTGCTGGACAATGATTTTTTCATCCCTGGCCTCCCCTCTTTGGTAAAATCATATGTGTCTAGATGCATTACATGCATAAGGAATAACCCAAACAATCCTCACAAGGCAAGACATGAACACCTGACATACCCATCAACACCTTTTACCCACCTACAAGTAGACTTTACACACATGCCAAAGGTAGGGAAAAGACAGGAATATCTTTTGGTAATTGTGGACATGTTTAGCCGCTGGGTAGAGATTTTTGCAACCACAAAAGAAGATGCCCAAACGGTAGTGAAGATCCTCACACAGGAAATTATTCCTAGATGGGGATGTCCACTCCAGATTAATTCTGACAACGGCCCAGCATTTGTGGCCAAGGTATGTCAGGATTTGGTGAAAACACTCAAAATTGAGTGGAAATTTCACATTCCTTACCACCCCAGAGCTCAGGTATAGTGGAAAGGATGAATAGGACCATCAAGGATAAAATTAGGAAAGCTACTGGAGGTACCTATGCAAATTGGAAGAAAGTACTGCCTGCAGTCTTGGCAGAGGTAAGAATGACTCCTTCTAAAAAGACAGGTTACTCCCCCTTTGAGGTTCTAATGGGTAGGCCCTTTCCCACTCCCTGGGCCAGACAGCCACTCATGGTAGAAAGAGGGGCCTTAGAATTGATTCAGGAGGAATATGTGAGAAAACTAATTGAAACTTTGGACAAAGTTGAAAGAAATGTCGCTCGCACCTTTCCTCTTTCTTCACAGGAACCAACTCACTCTTTCCAAGTCAGAGACCGTGTGGTGATACAAGCCCTCCATAGGAATCGGAAGCAAGAGTATCCCTTTGGACCCCCCACTTCTGTGATCGCTGTCACCAGGACCGCTGTCCTGACTGAGAATTCCAAGGCCTGGATCCATGCCAGTCGCGTAAAAAGGGTGAACCAAGCCCCTAAGAAGCAAGACAAAGGCAAAGACACAGATACAGAAGAAGAAAAAGGAAGTGAAGCCGGTGTAAAAGTCTTTGAAGAAGATGACCTTTCGTATGCTCTCACAGTACTCTGGGCAGACATTTTGCTTTCTTGTACTAGCAACCCTGATTGTGTTTCTCCCAGTATGGACAATAACTAACTGTATTTATCACCCTGATGATTTTGGAGGGATTAAGAGTATATGTAATACCTCCATCCAAGCTAGTGACCCAGATAATGCAGAATCAGTGCACACACAAAACTATAGTACACAACATCCTAGTGTCAGAAAGAAACGAGGTCTAACCCGCACTAAGAGAAGGTTGAGAAGAGTGTCCTTTGTACCAGATAAGGGATGGGGGGTACAGGAAACACCAGTCTTGACTACTGAGGATTCAAACCAGACCATAGTGTTTACTCTGACTAAGAACCAGGTGTTTGACCCAACTAAAGTTACTTATGATCTTGGACCTCATAATGTATATATGTGTGGGAAGGATAAGTCATGTGGTGACTGGGAGAATGTATGGTGGACAACAGACCCCCATAAATGGGAGACCAAATCAGCTAGAATTTCCCCAGATGACGTAGGCACCTATCAAAGAATCTCTATAGCAAAAGGCCAAGGGAATATTATTTTCACAATAAGAAACCCAGAGGTCAGAGATAGTGAGGAATATAGGTTGGGAATAACTGTGTCAGGAACAGATCCCTGGGCCAAAGTCATATTACAGGTAAAGCCCTCTCCTAGAATCCCTGTCAGTACCATAAACAATTCATTCCCCAAAGTTAGGGATCGACTGGATAACGAGGTGACAGGAGTAGTGATGCAATCAGAAGACAGATTAAGCATTGAAACTGGTTACTCTGACAAAAATGAATGGATAGAATGGGTGAGATGGACGACTAAGAACAAGGGCCAGGGAGACTGTATTTCATGTGCCAACCCCCGCCCTTACTTGCCACAGTTCCTTTTTTAGAAGAAGAAACTAATATGTCCTGCCTAATTAGAATGTATAAAGATAACATCACTGAGAAGGAATGTTCTGATTTTGTTAAGAAGTTCCCTGTAACCGGACTAAGAAACTTACCCTTAGCCTCTAAACCGGTACCAGGAAATTTTACCTGCTTTGAACATGATGATGCTAAGGGTAAAGATTTAGGTACATTCCCACCTAATTACTGTATTAAGACCATCCGCACCTCTGCAGAAGGCTACCGGAAGGAATGGTTTCAGGACCACCGGCAGCAACTGTCAGATGTGTGGTGGCTGTGTGGAGATATGAGACTCAGAGCCAGACTCCCCAGCAGATGGAAGGGAAGCTGTGCTCTGACCCATCTTCTCATGCCTTTCTTTATGGTCAAAGTGGAAGATGGGATAAGAAGCTTGCCCATCTTGGAAAAATCCAGATCAAGAAGGCATAAGAGAAGTGCACCCCGTGGTTCCTTTGATAATAGAGTTTACATAGATTCTATAGGTGTACCAAGAGGAGTCCCTGATGAATTTAAAGCTCAGGATCAGATTGCTGCAGGGTTTGCTTCTATCGCTTTATGGGTACAGCCTAACAAAAATGTGGATTGGATTAATTACATTTACTATAATCAACAAAGGTTTGTTAACTATACTAGGGATGCTCTGAAAGGTGTTTCTGCCCAACTTGATGCAACATCCCTTACTGCTTGGCAAAACCGTATTGCTCTTGATATGTTATTAGCTGAGAAAGGAGGAGTATGTAAAATGTTTGGTTCCTACTGTTGTACTTTTATCCCCAATAACACCGCTCCTGATGGAAGCATTACTAGAGCCCTTCAAGGCCTCCAAATGTTATCTGAAGAATTGGCTGAAAACTCAGGAGTAGAAAATCCACTAGCCAGCCTATTTGAAACCTGGTTTGGTAAATGGGGAACCCTGATGAAAACTATGTTAGTTTCTATAGTAATGGCTGCTGCAGTATTAACTCTGTGTGGATGCTGTTGTATTCCCTGCATCCAAGGTTTATTGCAGAAACTTATTGACGCCACCATTACTAAAACCATGTGGAATCAGTGTCTTGATAAAAGACGTACTAAGGGCCTCAGGTACAAACCTGTAATTAAGGTGTAAGGTCACGTGCATGACCTAAGAGGGGGTTTGAAGGAATCAGCCTTTCAGCATTACCATACCGCCATTTTGTCCCTTAGCCTAAAAGTAGCCATCTTGTGCTAAGAATTAGTAAAGGCCATCTTGTTTAAATGATAGCTTAAGTTAAGAATTATTTCATATTTGTTAAAACATTGTATATTCTCTGTCTTTAACTTAAAAACTAACTTCCTCTTTCTTTTGTATGTTATCTTTTTTCAAGAAACTCTAAGGTTCCTCTTTTGTCTCATATTCTCAAGAAACCTAAAGAACTTCCTTTTTCTCTTAAACTCCAAGTTCTCTTTTTTCTTCTTATCAGATTAAACTGAAAAGTTAGTGGTTAAGCAGCATCCTGAGTATATGTTAAAAATAAATATTTATTTTTCTTAAGAACTTGGAATTTACATAAGTGTTTAAGAGTTCAAATATGACGTATATCAAAAATGATTGGCCATGACTGACGCATGTAAAACTTGATTGGTTTATACATATCTGATATTTGATTGGCTTCTATATTTTATGCATTGTTTGAAGTTTCTTATATAAGCTGAAACACGGAAGAATAAATTCAGTTCATTCTGAGATACCACCTTGTGTCTGCGTTTCCTGTGTGTCTCAGAGTGGGCTCCAGGCCTGAGGACAGTCACTGATCAAGCCTGGGACTGATGGGGGTCAGTGTCTTGAGAGGGATGAGAGTCTAATTCCTTTCAACATGGAGCAGCGGGTGCCCCCATAGCAAGCTGCTTGCTGTGGAGGCACCCGACAGGAGGTAGGGACCAGGATAGCCTGTGGGGGACCCTAGAAGAGGAAAACCACTGCACACAGCAGGTAAGTATTGACAGAAAAAAATTAACCTTTAGAATAGTGATGGGCCGAACACCCCACTGTTCGGTTCGCGGTTGAACATCCGAATCTACAGAATGTTCGACCGTCAACTTTGAACACAAACAATTTACTGAGCAGTATCTTACCTCATCTGAGTATGTGGTAAGATACTGCTCAGTTACTAAAATACTGCATGAGTTATTTTATTAAGTCATACGGTATTTTAGTAGTGTACTGTTTCAGTGGTCAGTGGGGTTCCCTGCTGACAGCTGAATGTAAAAAGAATTGCCGGCATTGCCTGGCAATTAAAAAATATTTCAGAAAACGCGTGGGGTCCCCCCTCCCATCCATTCCAAGTCCTTCAGGTCTGGTATGGATTTTGAGGGAAACCCCAGCACCAAAATTTTTTAAAACGATGTGAGGGTCCCCCCCAAAATCCATACCAGACCCTTACCCGAGCATGCAGCCCGGTAGGTCAGGAAAGGGGGGGGGACGAGCGAGCACCTCCCCTCATGAACATGGGGGGTGGGGCTCCCCCCAAAAGCACATTGTCCCCATGTTGATGGGTTGTGGGGGTCTGCAGGTGGGGGGCTTATCGGAATATGGAAGCCCCCTTTAACATGGGGGCCCCCAGATCCTGCCCCCCCCCCCATGTGAATGAGTATGTGGTACATGGTACCCCAATCACAAAAAAAAGTAGCGTAAAAATGACAGGAGACAGTCTTTGACAAGTCCTTTATTAAAAATAAAAATTAAAAAAATTTCCCCCAAAGTGGATCCAACATCAATCACGATGCCTATGTATGTGTATATACAGGAGTGATGACACTGTAGCCCAGCCATTCAAGTGGTTTGTAAGCAGGTTGAAATGCTGGTTAATCCAGTTTTCTACACTTTTCTGAGCTATGCCGCTCTCCTTGTGCTGTAAATAAAAGGGGGGAGGGCTCTGCCCAGACTCAGACCAGTCTGCTGCATGGGAAAGAAGACTTAAGACAGCCAGCAAGATGTAACCTCCAGCTGCTGCTTCTGCCAGGGCTCTTTGCTTCTCTGAGAGTCCATGCTTCTACCAGAGACCTGTGTACTAAGCCTTCCATATGTAGGGGGATTACTGGGAACTTGCAGTCTGCCTTGAAGCCACCAATGTCTTGGAGCACTGCCTTAATGGACTTTCCTGATCATGGACTCTCATCTGTGCAGGTATGCTGGGGCAGCCAGAAGCTCAGGTTAGGGATTAGGGTCATTAGGAAAAGACTGCACTTTGTTTGGAGTTGTAAAGTTTGGGACTTTCAGTAAAGCTTTGCAACTTTGCCTATGCCTGGTCTGAAGGTATTCCAAAGGGGTGTATGCAAGTAACCTGCACATTCTGCACTTAGTCTACAACGTGGGTCAGTTAAATCACTTTGGGGTATGAAGACAGCCAGTGGTTACCAAGGGTAATGAAAGTCTAACAACCAGCCTTTCATGAAGCATGTACCTGTGGCATGTGGGACATCCTCTTGCAGCGAGGGATTTATCGTCAGCATTATCTCCCCTGGTGGTCTGTCTCCCGTAGCAATGGGAGAGGATCAGCGCTCAGAGGTCCCCATCCTGTGCATTAGGTACAGAAGAGTTAAGTTTCTGCATGCGTGGAGCCCATGCTAGCTGCACAGCGGGGCTCCAATCTGTTACCAGGAGTGAGGTAGTGGAGATACGCTGGACGGGCAGAGTAGAAATAGGCTCAGCATGTCCCTCCTAAATGCAGCAGGGAAAGTAGTGGTGTACATTGGCACAGGGACAAGACAGTTGACTGGAGGACAGTTTATTGCTTAAGTGTACATGGTGTACATCCATCTCTGAAGGTGAAGGTCCGCCTTAAGGTTGAGTAGAAAGTGGCCTCCACCTTGTCTCAGGGCATTGATGGATACAGCACAAGTAAAAGGTACCCCATTTGCAGGAGAGTGACCCTATGTTTAAAGTGCCTAGCTTATCCCAGAGGAACCCCAGGGGGTAGCCCTTCAGGCGTTAACCCAACAACATGGCAGCCAGGTCCAGCTATGGAGAGGTCTTTCCACTGAATCAATAACCCCTTCCTTGCTTACAGGTTGAATAGATGGAACTTCAAAGGAAGACCAGGAGAAGGTGGAAGTGCCTTAAACTGTGACAGCACATTGCTGGAGGGCTCTGCTTGACAGGTAAGTCTATGATAACATACTTGTATGTGGTACATTCTAGCATATTTTGGCATAATGCTACATTTTTTAATAAACGCTTCTTCTGAAGTTTTGTATCATTTATTTTTGATGGTCCTGAACCTGCCTTTCAGGAAGGTGGGCAGACTGTACCAATATGTCACCACTCAGCATTCTTCCAGCACCCACTTGCTTCCTGTCTATGGCCAACAATGCTTCTGGGGTGGACACAGTGACCTGCTGACATCATTGCATAGATGAATAGGGAAACACAAATCAAAGGGCGACAACACTGCAAATCCATCAGCGATAGCTTTTATTGATACAATTTTATCGATCAGCTTTTAATGATAAAACGTGAAGATTTTTCTGAAAAAAATATACTGGTGCTGTGTATTGTGACATGTCATGAATGAATTCATGAAGACCTGTCCACTTTAAAGCAGTATTAAACCCAAAACCAAAAATTTAATCTATTGCCTCCCCTACTTAACACTCCACATACACAGAAACAATCACTACTTCCCACATTCAAAACCACTACTATAGACAAACTTTTTTTTCTAATACCCACCTAACCACATGCCCCCTGGACCCTGTTCCATTGCAAATACTACGGTCATGCTCTAGCTCTTTCTTACACTCTCTAACTCACATCTTCAATCTCTCCCTCTCTTCCAGCATCTTCCCCAATTCTCTAAAACATGAACTAGTCACCCCCATACTTAAAAAGTCCTCACTAGACCCCACAAAATCTCAACAACCAACGACCTGTCTCCTTACTCCCCTTTTCCTCCAAACTCCTTGAATGCCTGGTCTTGGTAGGTGAGCAACTACCTCACTGAGAATAATTTTCTTGATCCCATTCAGTCTGGATTTCTCTCTCAGAACTCCATGGAAACTGCTCTCCTCAAACATACACATTAATCTATTAATGGCTAAAACCAATAGACACTATTCTGTACTTCTACTCTGGACCTCTCTGCTGCCTTTAACACAGTGGACCACTCCCTCCTCAAAAAAAATTCTACTTCTTTGGTCTCCGTGACTGTGCTCTTCGTTGGTTCTCACCCTACCTATCCCACCACACCTTCAGTGTCACTTACAATTCCACTTCCTCCTCTCCTCTTTCTTTCTCTGTTGGGGTTCCCCAGGGTTATATTCTGGGACCCCTCCTATTCTCAATCTGCACCTCCTCTCTGGGTCAGTTGATTGCCTTCTATGGCTTTCAATACCATTTCTATGCAGATGACACCCAAATCTATCTCTCTACCCCTCAGCTCACTCCATCAGTCTCCTCATGCATCACTAATCTACTAACAGCCATATCAGCCTGGATGTCACACCACTTCCTGAAAATTAATCTATCCAAAACTGAGCTCATAATATTTCCTCCCCTACTTACCCCTTCCACTGACTTCTCTGTCAAAATCAAAAGCTCAACCATCAATTCGTCCCCGCATGCCAAGGTACGAGGTGTAATCCTGGACTCTGAACTATCCTTTCAGCCCCACATCCAATCTCTGTCCAAAGCTTGCCACTTCAACCTCCACAACATCTCCAAGATACGCCCCCTTCTAACCAATGACACCACAAAGCTTCTAACTCACTCCCTGGTCATCTCCCGCCTTGACTACTGCAACTCCCTCCTCGCTGGCTTACCTTTGCATAGGCTATCCAACCTCCAGTCCGCCATGACTGCTGCTGTCAGACTCATCCACATTACCAACTGTTCAGAGTCTGCCATCCCTCTCTGCAATCCCTCCACTGGCTCCTGCTCACCCAACGAATAAAATTCAAGATACTTACTTAAAAAACCATCCAAAACTCAGCCCCTAGTTACATCACTCACCTGGTCACAAAATACCAACCAAATCCTTCTCTTCATTCCTTCCAAGACCTCCTGCTCTATAGCTCCCTTGTCACCTCCTGCCATGCTCGCCTCCAGGATTTCTCCAGATCCGCTCCCATCTCCTGGAACTCCTTTCCCTAATGTGTCTATCTCCATCTCTATCCACTTTTAGACGATCCCTGAAAACTCATCTCTTCAACTCAACTCATACTGCCCCACCTAACAACTGTACATATATTTTGTCCATCAGCCCATCCCCCCCAGTTATTACCTTTTGTATCTCTTGACCCCCCCCCCCTTAGATTGTAAGCTCTAATTAACAGGGTCCTCTGAATACTCCTGTATTAATTTTGAATTGTAATTGTACTGTCTGCCCCTATTTTGTAAAGTGCTGCATAAACTGTTGGCGCTATATAAATCCTGTATAGTAGTAAATAATAATAGTGATAATTTCAGCTAACCAATCATTAGATGTGGTGCTAGCTTTTATTATTTTAGGCCTTTTCCCCTCTGTTTTCACCTGGTAATCTGGCCAGTAACACACCTCCTGTATTAGAGCACCCCCACTCTTAATGAAGGAGCACAGAGTCATAGCAGACAGCAGCACTGTCTTTTGGGGGAGGCGATTGTTAGATGTACTAGCAGATTTAGATACACTAACAAATTGAAGCAAATCTCCAGCTCACACAGCAGTTACACAGTTACAGCAAACTTTTTTTTTAAGCTCTTGGGATAAAGGCTTTACAAAAATAAATGTAAAAAAAGCTGATCACTTAAGCACCCATCAGTGGTAAATGATGTGACTCTTAACTGAAGCATTTTCAGGAGACTTGTTCTGCTGAAAAACTACTTACTTAAGTAGGGTACACACTATGAGAAAATTGGAAGAAAAATTCCGTACAAGAAACAATAGTTTGATTTTCATTGATTTATACACAACATTCGACACCTGATTCAGACTTTCCAAATTAAAATTTCCAAAAGGGACAAACGCCAAAATTTTTCTCATACGAAAACAGTACACACTAAACAAAACTCAGTAGTTCTGTTCTAGTATGAGAACATTTTGAATATGAAAGACTGTGCATGATCAGAAACAATAAACAACAAACAAGAAGCCTTTGTCGTAGGAGAATTTTTGTATAAATTAGTGCCCTCCTCAGTTTCGACCTGCTGTAAAACATCAAGGAAAACCGGCCGATCATTCATCTGATTTTCCTACACTGTATACTGGGCTTTACTGGCTAGATCACCAGGTGAAAATAAAAGAAAAGAAAGCCTAAACAAAAAATCTAATGCAGCCATAACACCCTAGAATTGGTAAGCAGCAATATAATAAATGTTTGCTTTTGGGTTTAATACCAGTTTAAGGCATGGCCTCCATCTATATCGAATGTGGCTCTTTGCTTGCCTTTATCTGGCCCTTAGTGCACTGTTCATCCCACTGACACAATTGATGAGGCACCAATCTTTCTACTGACCCCAACTGTTGGGCACCATTCTTCCCACTGATACCAACGATAGGGCACTATTCCTCCCACTGATACCAACGATGGGGTATTATTCCTCACACTGATACAAATGAAGGAGTACTATTCCTCCCACTGATAGCAATGATGGGGCACTATTCCTCCCACTGATAGCAACGATGGGGCACTATTCCTCCCACTGATACCAATGATGGGGCACTACTCCTCCCACTGATACCAATGATGGGGCACTATTCCTCCCACTGATACCAATGATGGGGTATTATTCCTCCCACTGTTACAAATGAAGGGGTACTATTCCTCCCACTGATACCAACGATGAGGCACCAATCCTTCTACTGACCCCAACAGTTGGGCACCATTCTTCCCACTGACAACAATGATCAGGCACTTTTCCTCCCACTGACACCAATGATGGAGCACTATTCCTCCCATTGATACCAATGATGGGGCACTATTCCTCCCACTGATACCAACGATGAGGCACCAATCCTTCTACTGACCCCAACAGTTGGGCACCGTTATTCTCAATGACAACAACGATTGGGCACGTTTCCTCCCACTGACACCAATGATGGAGCACTATTCCTCCCATTGATACCAATAATGGGGCACTAATCCTCTACCTACTGGGCACAGGTGTTATGTAATTTTTTAATCCCACTGACCACCAAGCCTGGGACATAGTTTATTATTAACACTGGGGCATTTTCTACTCCCATAACCCCCATAAAGACAGTAAACTAGCCATTTGTTTAGAAAGTTTGGAGAGCCCTGATCTACATGATTGGATTTATGGTGCTTTTGTATGGTTATATATCTTTGCTCTATTTGCTGCTGCCCATGTGCCATCAGATAATATTTGAACACAGAGCATGGCGTTTTATAAAGTTGATGAAAATCCTGTGTAGAGCTAATTATCTATGATATTAGTTCAGCCTGCAACCTCCCTAAACTAAACATTAGCAATGATAAACCTTGAACTGGAGAGAAGAATGAGCAAAACACCACCCATGGAAGTATCCAACAGAGACTACTCTACACGTGTATAAAATATCACTCTTTATTTAAATTACATTTAAGCCAAGTCACAACACATTGAAATCAAACTGAAGTCGCTAGCAAGTTGCAATGAGAAGTTATAGGACTTTCAGAAGTGCGAACCAAGCCTGAGGCTACGTTTACACCAATGTGGGTGTGGGGCAGCGTGTAAATTGCACGCGATCCCAGGCTCAAAATGTGCTGCTCTTTTGCAGACGTGATGCTATTAATTCTTGGTAGCAACCTCCACACACTTGAAAACGAATGCGGTTTCTATGCAACTGCGTTTTAGAAAAGGTTCGGTGACCTTTTCCATGCATTTTCGATCCATGCCCGTACAAACACAGCATGCAAATAGTGTGAACCTAAAATGATACTAAACACCCAATGTTTAAATTTACATTATCCCCTCTTTTTCTATATATTGATAATGACACTGTAATTATTTTAATTAAAAAAAAAAAAAAAAAACTAACCTTTTTTCCCCCTAATCGATATACAGCTGTCACAGGACCCAGCTCTATCCCAGCCTATCTGCAGGGAACAGAAGGAGTTTCTAGTTGTCTGCTACTGGTCACATGTTCAGAATACAAAAAAAAATTAAAAAATTAGCCTTTGGGATACAGATTAAAAATAAATTGTATTTATTTCAGGTACTTATATAGCACCATCAATTTATGCAGTGCTTTACATATATATTGTACATTCACATCAGTCCCTAACCCTCAAGGGGTGTACAATCTAAGGTCCCTAACTCACATTCATACATACACATACTAGGGACAATTTAGACAGGAGCCAAATGAGCTACTAGCATAGCTTTGGAGTGTGGGAGGAAACTGGAGTACCTTGAGGAAACCCACACAGGCACCGGGAGAACATGCAAACTCCAGGCAGGTGGTGCTGTGGCTTGGATTTCGAACTTTAGTGCTGCCAGGTGCAAGTGCTAACCATTTAGCCACTATGCTGCCCATAAAATAAATAATTAATCACTAAACTGTTTGCAATCATCGCACAGATATATGTTTAATATTAAATCTTTATTAATTTTTGACAATAACATGGTGTGGGTTGATTTCTGTCAGTCACAGGCTGTGTACCGCCCCTACAGCCTGTGTCTTAGAATACCAGGGAGGTGAATCCTCCATCAATCAAGATTTAATATCCTACCCCCCATTGTGTTTAGCTGGTTAGTAGGCATGGAGGAGGAGGGAGGGAGTGGGCTGGCATTTACCGCCCACATATGTAACTCTATAGTCACATGGGTTGCTCAGATGTGATAGGAAGGAAATGCTCAGGGTAGAAATACACTGAAAAGTGAGCATGTGCAGTAGCTGCGAAGACTGCACTGCAAAATCCCCAACTTCATAGGGGACATGGACAGGAGGGAGAGCAAGTGAACAGCAGGATCAACCAGTTTTTTGCAGAATACAGAAAAAGAGTCACTACTGAGTATGAACAGCATTGATTGATTTTAAAGTGGTAGTAAATTGCAACCTTGTTTAAAAAAAAAAAAAAACCAAAAAAAAAAAACCTGCAAGACAATGACATAATGTGCTTGTACGCATCGCATACGAGCACATTATGTGGAATTTACCTTAAAACAAAGCCCTCCAGCGGCGCACTATCACCATTGACCAGGCTTCCATCTTCACTGGGTCCTTCTTGGTTTGCGGGCTCTGATAGCATGAATGGACGAGCCACGATGACGTCACTTCTGCGCATGCATGCGGGAGCCACTTTTACAGCACACAGCTCTGAAAGGCATGCCGCATGCTTCGGTGTTCCTTTACAAGGAAATACCTCCTAAACAGAGCACATTTAGGTCTCATGTACAGTGCAGCTGATAAACTCACGTTTAATAGCTGTTCAGCGTTTTTTTCAGCAGCCCCTGAACTCTCCCTAATGGTTTCCTATGTGTCCATGTACACATCGTCGTTCACAGTCATTTTCAGGCATTTGAGTTTACAGTCTTTTTTTAAAGCAGAAAACTTGCGTTCAGGAGTAGCTTTTATCAGCATTTGTAAAGGCGGCTAAACGCGTTTATAAGCGTTTGCATTTGAAATTTTTTTTTTAACTCTTCCATTTCCAGATGCTGTCCAGAGCTTGTCATGAAAAATACATGCAAAGTGTTTTCCCGGTACTCAAACGAACCTGGTACACCATATTTTGAGGTTTCCTATGAAAGAAAATTTGTTAGACACTGCTGCAATAATTTCTGCACAGAAATGAGCTGAAACACATCCAAACACCACAAAAAAAAAGGCAGCTATTTCTCAACACATACTGCTCTCTCTGCTTCTGCTCTCTCTATTTCTCTCAAAATGTCTGAAATAGTTAATTTTTTACTATTTTTCAGTGCATTCTGGGAATTTTGGAAGGTCTCCTGAGGTTATCTTTAAATAAGCTTCTAAACAAGCGTAAAATGCAGTATGCAAACGCGGCTAAACAGACGGTTTTTAACCTACGTTTTCCAGCAGTCAGTTTCCATCGTTCAGAAGTGTCCCGTGTACATGGAGCCTTATGAGATATTTACTGTACCTACATGCAAGCTTTATTATAGACTTACCTGTAAGTAAAGGTGAAAAAAATGACTTTACTACCACTTGAATGATGAGGGTTTATTGACACCTTAACATGAAAACCATAGTTACATAGTTAGTCCGGCTGAAAAAAGACAAAAAGTGCATCCAGTTCAACCACTGAAAAAAAAAATTATAAGTTATAATCCTACACCCACAGTTGATCCAGAGGAAGGCAAAAAAAAAAAACAGCAAAGCATTATTATTATTATAATTATTATACAGTATTTATATAGCGCCAACGGTTTGCTCAGCACTGTACATTATAATGGGAGACAGTACACGAGACAGCACAGTAACAATACAATACACGAGGGGTTCGAGGGCCCTGCTCCTTGGAGCTTACAATCTAGGAGGGAGGGGAGAGTAGTACAGAAGGAAATAGCTGTGGGGGATGGAGTGGTGGGAAGAGCGGAGGAGATCAGCAGTTAGGTGAGGGCGGGGTAAGCTTCTCTGAAGAGATGGGTTTACAGGGTGAGGAGGGTAGGTGACAGTCTGATGGATTGGGGTAGTGAGTTCCAGAGGATGGGGGAAGCCCTGGAGAAGTCCTGGAGACGGGCATGGGAGGAGGAGACCAGGGAACTGGAAAGTAGGAGGTCTTGCGAGGAGTGGAGAGTGCGTTTTGGGTGGTAGATGGATATCAGGTCGGTGATATAGTTTAGGGCAGTGTTATGAACAGCTTTGTACGTCAATTTTAATATTTTGAATTTTATGTGTTGGGCAATCGGAAGCCAGTGGAGGGATTGGCAGAGGGGGGTGGCGGATACGGAGCGGTTGGTAAGGTGGATGAGTCTGGCTGTAGAATTCAGGATAGACTGAAGCGGGGATAGCCTGTGTTGGGGTAAGCCAGTGAGGAGGGAGTTACAGTAGTCAAGTCGGGTGATAAGGGAGTGAATGAGTTGCTTTGTAGTTTCTGGAGTTAGGAACGTTGCGGAGGTGGAGCCTGCATGAATTTGTCAGCGATTGGATCTGGGTCTGGAAAGACAGATTGGAGTCTAGAATGACACCTAGTATTCTGGCTTGCGGGGTGGGGGCTGATGGTGGCGTTGTTGGTCGTGATGGAGAGGTCAGGGGGGGGGCGTTGGCTGGGGAGAAAACTAAGAGCTCGGTTTTGGCAAGGTTTAATTTGAGGAAGTGGAGTGACATCCAGTCTAATATGTCGTTTAAAAGGCTAGTGATTTGGGTGGAGACTGAAAGGGTGAGGCGAGGAGTAGAGAGATAAATTTGAGTGTCATCAGCCTAAAGATGGAAGCTGAAGCCGTGGGAGTGTATCAGTTGACCAAGGGAGTAGGTGTAGATGGAGAAGAGAAGGGGCCCGAGGACAGAACCTTGGGGGACCCCAACAGTGAGGGGGAGTGAGGGGGAGGTGGCAGCGTTATAGGTAACACCGAAGGAGCCTTGAGATAGATAGGAGGAGAGCCAGGAGAGAGCGGAGTCTCTAAAGCCAAAAGAGTACAGTTTTTTGAGGAGGAGGGGGTGGTCGACCGTGTCGAAAGCCACAGAGAGGTCGAGCAGTAGTAGCACTGAGTAGTGGCCATTGGCTTTGGCGGTTAGCAGGTCATTGGTGAGTTTGAGTAGGGCGGTTTCGGTGGAGTGTAGGGGACGGGGGACGGAAGCCAGATTGTAGGGGATCAAGGAGGTGGTTGTCGGTGAGGTGGGAGCTTAGGCGATTATAGGCTAAGCGCTCAAGGAGTTTGGATGAGAAAATGGCAGCAGGGAGATGGGTCTAAGGTTTTTTAGGTCGGTGGGATCCAGGGAGGGTTTTTTAAGTATGGGAGTGATGTGTGCGTGCTTTAGAGGGGAGGGGAAGGTGCCAGTAGAGAGGGGGAGATTAAAGCATGATCCAATTTGCACCTGCTGGGAAAAAAAAATTCCTCCCTGATCCCCCAAGAGGCAATCGGATATTCCCTGGATCAACTTTACCTATAAATGTTAGTATCCAGTTATATTCTATGTATCCAAGAAAGAATCCAGAACTTTTTTGAAGCAATCTACTGAGCTGGCCAGAACCAACTCTTGAGGGAGTCTATTCCACATTTTCACAGCTCCTACTGTGAAGAAACCTTTCCATGTTTGGAGATTAAATTTATTTTCCTCCAGACGTAAAGAGTGCCCCCTTGTCCTCTGGGATGACCTCAGGGTGAATAACTCTACCCTGAGTTCACTATATGAACCACTGATGTATTATACATGGAGATCATATCCCCCCCTTATGTATTATACATGGACATCATATCCCCCATTATGTATTATTCATGGAGATCATATCCCCCCCCTTATGTATTATACATGGAGATCATATCCCCCCCCCTTATGTATTATACATGGAGATCATATCCCCCCCCTTATGTATTATACATGGAGATCATATCCCCCCCCTTATGTATTATACATGGAGATCATATCCCCCATTATGTATTATTCATGGACATCATACCCCCCTTTATGTATTATACATGTTGATCATATCCCCCCTTCTGTATTATACATGGACATCATATCCCCCCCTTCTGTATTATACATGGTGATCATATCCCCCCTTATGTATTATACATGGTGATCACATCCCCCCTTATGTATTATACATGGAGATCATATCCCCCTTATGTATTATACATGGAGATCATATCCCCCTTATGTATTATACATGGAGATCACATCCCCCCTTATGTATTATACATGGAGATCATATCCCCCCTTATGTATTATACATGGAGATCATATCCCCCTTATGTATTATACATGGAGATCACATCCCCCCTTATGTATTATACATTGAGATCACATCCCCCCTTATGTATTATACATGGTGATCACATCCCCCTTATGTATTATACATGGTGATCATATCCCCCCTTATGTATTATACATGGAGATCATATCCCCCTTATGTATTATACATGGAGATCACATCCCCCTTATGTATTATACATGGTGATCACATCCCCCTTATGTATTATACATGGAGATCACATCCCCCCTTATGTATTATACATGGTGATCACATCCCCCTTATGTATTATACATGGTGATCATATCCCCCCTTATGTATTATACATGGAGATCATATCCCCCCTTATGTATTATACATGGAGATCATATCCCCCCTTATGTATTATACATGGAGATCATATCCCCCCTTAATCTTCTCTTCTCAAGAGAGAATAAATTCAGTTCCTCTAATCTTTCCTCATAGCTGATCTCCTCCATGCCTCTTATCAGTTTGGTTGCCCTTCTCTGTACTTTCTCCAGTTCCCCAATGTTCTTTTTTTGAATTGGTGCCCAAAACTGAACTGCATATTCCAGATGAGGTGTTACTAATGATTTTTACCCAGGAATATGATGATATCTCTTTCTCTGGAGTCTATACCTCTTAATACAAGAGAGGATTTTGCTCGCTTTAGAAACCGCAGCTTGGCATTGCATGCCATTATTAAGCTTGTGATCTACCAGACCCCCAGATCCTTCTCCACCATTGATTCCCCCAGTTGTACCCCCCCAGTATGTATGATGCATGCATATTCTTAGCCCCAAGTTCAGAACCTTACATTTATCAACATTAAACCTCATTTGCCACATAGTTGCCCAATTACACAGAGCATTGAGGTCGGCTTGTAAGTTGGAGACATCCTGTAAGGACATTATTCCACTGCACAGCTTGGTGTCATCTGCAAACACTGAAATGGGATTTTTAATCTCAGACCCTATATTGTTTATAAATATATTAAAAGGGTAAGGGTCCCAACACTGAACCGCCACCCCTCTGTTCAAGTATACCACGTTCACAGCCACCTCTCTGTCCAAGTATACCACGTCCACCGCCACCCCTCTGTCCAAGTATACCACGTCCACCACCACCCCTCTGTCCAAGGTTTTGCTCACCCTCTCATAAATAGAAATCAGATTTTGTTTGACAACTTCTGTCTTTCATGAATCCATGCTGTCGCTAAAAATATTTTTTTCCAGCAAGAACTCATCTACAGTGGGGATCGAAAGTTTGGGCACCCCAGCTAAAAATTTGTATTAATGTGCATAAAGAAGCCAAGGAAAGATGGAAAAATCTCCAAAAGGCTTCAAATTACAGATTAGACATTCTTATAATATGTCAACAATAGTTAGATTTTATTTCCATCATTTACACTTTCAAAATAACAGAAAACAAAAAAATGGCGTCTGCAAAAGTTTGGGCACCCTGCAGAATTTATAGCATGCACTGCCCCCTTTGCAAAGCTGAGACCTGCCAGTGTCATGGATTGTTCTCAATCATCATCTGGGAAGACCAGATGATGTCAATCTCAAAGGTTTTAAATGCCCAGACTCATCTGACCTTGCCCCAACAATCAGCACCATGGGTTCTTCTAAGCAGTTGTCTAGAAAACTGAAACTGAAAATAGTTGACGCTCACAAAGCTGGAGAAGGCTATAAGAAGATAGCAAAGCGTTTTCAGATGTCAATATCCTCTGTTCGGAATGTAATTAAGAAATGGCAGTCATCAGGAACAGTGAAAGTTAAAGCAAGATCTGGAAGACCAAGAAAAATATCAGACAGAACAGCTCGCAGGATTGTGAGAAAAACAATTCAAAACCCACGTTTGACTGCACAATCCCTCCAGAAAGATCTGGCAGACACTAGAGTTGTGGTACACTATTCCACTATAAAGAGATACTTGTACAAATATGGTCTTCATGGAAGAGTCATCAGAAGAAAACCTCTTCTACGTCCTCACCACAAAAATCATCGTTTGAACTTTGCAAATGAACATATAGACAAGCCTGATGCATTTTGGAAACAAGTTCTGTGGACCGATGAGGTTAAAATGGAACTTTTTGGCCGGAATGAGCAAAGGTACGTTTGGAGAAGAAGGGGCACAGAATTTAATGAAAAGAACCTCTGTCCAACTGTTAAGCATGTGGTTGGATCAATCATGTTTTGGGGTTGTGTTGTAGCCAGTGGCACAGGGAACATCTCACGAGTAGAAGGAAAAATGGATTCAATAAAATTTCAGCAAATTTTGGATGGTAACTTGATGCCATCTGTGAAAAAGCTGAAGTTAAAGAGAGGATGGCTTCTACAAATGGATAATGATCCTAAACACACCTCGAAATCCACGGGGGATTACATCAAGAGGCGTAAACTGAAGGTTTTGCCATGGCCTTCACAATCTCCTGACCTCAACATAATTGAAAATCTATGGATAGACCTTAAAAGAGCAGTGCGTGACAGACAGCCCAGAAATCTCAAAGAACTGGAAGACTTTTGTAAGGAAGAATGGGCAAAGATACCTCAAACAAGAATTGAAAGACTCTTGGCTGGCTACAAAAAGCGTTTACAAGCTGTGATACTTGCCAAAGGGGGCAGTACAAGATATTAACTCTGCAGGGTGCTCAAACTTTTGCAGACGCCATTTTTTTGTTTTCTGTTTTTTGAAAGTGTAAATGATGGAAATAAAATCTAACTTTTGTTGACATATTATAAGAATGTCTAATCTGTAATTTGATGCCTTTTGGAGATTTTTCCATCTTTCCTTGGCTTCTTTATGCACATTAATACACATTTTTAGCTGGGGTGCCCAAAATTTCGATCCCCACTGTATGTGGTCTTTTATTTAACTCTCCAGTGTCTTCCCAACTATAGAAGTTACACTATCAGGTCTATAATTGCTTGGTAAAGAATTTGAACCCTTTTTAAATATTGGCACCACATTGGTGTTACACCAATCCAGTGGTACTATGCCAGTCATTAAAGCGTCCCTAAAAATTAGAAACAATGGCTTTGAAATCACAGAGCTCAATTCTTTAAGGACCCGTGGGTGTATGCCATCCGGTCCAGGTGCTTTATTCACCTTTATTCTGTCTAAATATTTTTGGATCATATCAATTGTGAGCCAATGTGGATCATCTGGAGCTGTGTCAATACCATGCCCATTATGGACAAGAGCTCCCCCATGCTCCTTTGCATACACAGAGCTGAAGAAAGTATTAAATAAATTTGCCTTCTCTTTGTCCCCAGTCACCCACTCTAGATTTTGTAAAGGGCCTACATGCTCAGACCAAACATTTTTAGTATTAATATATTTTAAGAATTTTTTGGGGTTGGTCCTACTATCTTTTGCAATCTGTCGTTCGTTTTCAATTTTTGCTGCCTCCATTTCCTTTTTGCATATTCTGTTATATTGTTTGTAATGTTTAAACGATGATAGCGTTCCTTCATTTTTATACTTATTAAAAGCTCTTTTCTTATTATCTGTAGCCTTTTTAACTTTGGCCGTAAGCCACATAGGTTTGATTTTTAGCCTTTTAAACTTGCTGTCCATGGGAATATATTTTGCATGAGTGTTCACATAGTCTTTTTGAAGAACTCCCATTTCTGTGTTGTGTTCATTGATGCCAATATTCCCTCCCAGTCTAAGTCTTGGAGAGCAGCTCTCAGTCTTGGAAAATTAGCTCTTTTGAAATTGAGCGTTTTTATTTTTCCTGTATGTGCTTGCTGTTTACAGCTAACAATAAATGAAATCATGTTATGGTCACTGCTACCCAGATGTTCTTATATATGGACATTTGTAATAAGCTATGCATGGTTTGAGATTACCAGGTCCAGCAGAGCATCATTCATAGTAGGGGCCTCTATGAACTGTACCATAAAATTGTCCTGTAGGTTTAAAATTTTTTGCCCTTTAACTGTTTGTGCAGTACCATTACTCCAGTCAATTTCCGGGTAGTTAAAATCCCCCATTATTATCACTGTCCCAGCCCTTGCGATCTGTGCAAGGAGCTGAGTTTCCACCTGCTCATTAACACTGGGAGGCTTATAACAAACTCTAATGATGACCTTTGTAGTACGCACCCCCATGTGCAGTTCCACCCATAATACTTCAGCCTCATCACATTGTCTATCAACTAGTTCCTCTTTCACACTCAGTCTGAGATCACTTTTCACATAGAGACAGACACTACCACCTTACCTATTTACTCTGTCTTTCCGAAAGAGAACATAGCCAGGAATATTAATGGCCCAGTCATGTGAAGAATGAAGCCAAGATTCAGCAATATCAATTAAATCATAGCTCTCTTTATGCAACAAAGCTTCCAACTCACTTATTTTACTTGGCAGACTTCTGGCATTGGTGAACAAACACTTTAATTGATTGACACCTTGTTCACACGTAATTTTCATATTTTTTATTTTCATACAAATGGCACCAATTCCACTGGTTGTTTGTTTGCAACCTTCTTATCATCTGCCATAGCCTTCTCCCCATCTTTCCCCATTCCACCCACGAATAAGTACTGACCCCTGTCTGATCTGTCTACTCCGTTATAACCTAATTCTCCCTCCCCCCTCAATCCTAGTTTAAATACTCCTCCAACCTTCCCATAAACCTCTCCCCCAGCACAGCAGACCCCCTTCCATTTAGGAGCAAACCATCTCTAGCATATAGGTTGCACCCCAATGAAAAGTCAGCCCAGTGCTCTAGAAACCCAAATCCTTCCCTCTTACACTAGGTCCTCAGCCATGCATTGAGTTCTCTAATCTCCCCCTGTCTTTCCTGAGTTGCGCATGGCACAGGTAATATTTCAGAGAATATCACCTTGGAGGTCCTTCCCTTCAACTTGCAGCCTAGTTCTTTAAATTGATTCCTAAGAAGCCTCCACTTTCCATGTATTCTGTTATTGGTTCCAACATGAACCAAGATAGCTGGGTCATGCCCAGCCCCTCCCAGTAGTTTATCAACCCGGTCCACCACATGCGGAACCCTGGCACCAGGGAGACAGCAAACCATTCAGTTGAGGCGATCCTGGCGACAAATTATTCTATCAGTCCTTCTGATCATAGAATCCTCTACTACCACCATTTGTCTAGGCCTTCCTGCACTACCCCCACCACCCCTTCCAGATGGTCTGCCCTCCCGGCTGTTAGGGATAGCAATGACATCCAGGGCTGCCACCACTGAGCTTGCCACCCCCACATCTTCACCCAACTTGGCAAATCTGTTTGGGTGCTCAACCCCAGGGCCAGCCTTCCTTTTCTGTGAGCCCCTACCACTCCCTCTCATTACAGTAACCCATCTTCCTACCTGATAATCCTGATTAGCCTGTCCGCCCTCCACATCAATCCCATTAGCTACCTGCTCACAGAGCAGAAGACCCCTTTCAAGGTTGATAGTTCTGCCCAGCATTGCAACTTGCTCCTCCAGACCTCTAACGCGAGATTCCAGAAGGGAAAGTCGCTTACATCCGTTGCAGCAGTATCCATCCTGGAGCTGTTGCTCCATTGTTGCATACATGCGGCACACTGCGCACTGCGCAAAACCTTCAACCCCGCTAACACACATTATCCCAGTTACAAACTTAACTGGAAAGATCAGTTGTCACTTACAGGTCAGTAGACTCCTGTTATGATCTCCTGTTTTCAACTCTGGTTTTTTAACTCCACTTATCAAAGGTCCACTAGGTCAAAGGTCCACTAGGTCAAAGGTCCACTAGGTCAAAGGTCCGCTAAGCAAAATACAGGCAAGCTCAAAAAATGAGCAAGCTCAGAGTGAGCTCTACAGCAACTTATATAGGACCTGTATACCCTGTGACCAATTAACCCATCCCCTTAATTATTAGCAGGGTTAAGTGAAGGAAGACAAGGAAAGGAAGAAAAAAAAATGCTATTTAAAAGTGACAGAAAAAATGATTTTAAAAAATCTAAAATCCAAATAGACCTTGCCATCGTATTATCTTTTAATAAATAAAAGAGTGACACAATTTTCTCAAAGCTCTCAGGGATTCGTTTGTTAGGCCTCTTTCAGATGGGGTGGATCCGTCAGCACTGATCCCCACTGAGCAGGTGGATGACAGGTCTGTGTCCGCTTCGCTCCTGCAGAGCGGATACACACACAGCCCACTGATTTCAATGGGATGGTCGGATGGAAATGGACAGCCTGTCTGTTTCCACCCGATTGTCATCCGATCCGATTCACTGGACAGACGGGGAATGGATCCTCATTCCTTCTGTTATTGGCGTAAAGGATCGGATGCCAGCAGATGTCAGTGGACTATTGTCCATAGAAGTCTATGGATAGACTGATCGGGTCCGCCTGAAATATGGACAGGCGGACCCCATTGGTCCGCTCATGTAAAAGGGGTCTTAGTGATACTGTCATTAATGTAAGATCAGGAAGCATTGAACAGTAAATGATACTTCGCATATTAGTACAAAATGATAATAAACCCATCCTTACCTGTAAAATTTGTTTTTATTTATCTTTTTTAGAGGAATAATGCACTTAAGCCCCACATACACGGTAAGAATGTCAGACCAATAATCTGGGTTTTTTTTTCATGCTAGTCTCATATCGAAAGTGAAGAGGTTATTTAAAGTTACAAAAATTCTTGTACGACACAATAAAATTTCAGATGTGCTGTAATGTACTCTGCTCAAAAAAACGAAAGGAACACTTTGGAAGCACATCAGATCTCAATGGGGAAAATCTCCTGCAGGATATCTCTACTGATATGTACAGGGTAATGTGTTAGGAACATAAGGATGCCCCGTAGTTTGATGGAAATGATCGACCTACAGAGGACTGAATTCAAAAACACCCCGAAAATCAAAGTGAAAAAATGATGCAGCAGGCGAGTCCATTGTGCTGAAATGTCATTGCAGCAACTCAGAATGGTCCTCAGTAGTTTGTATGGCCCCCATGTGCTTGTATGCATGCCTGACAATGTCGGGGCATGCTCCAAATGAGACCATGGATGGTGTCCTGGGGGATTTCCTCCCAGATCTGGATCAGGGCATCACTGAGCTCCTGGACAGTCTGAGGTGCAACCTTGCAGCGTTGGATGGACTAAAACATGATATCCCAGAAGTGTTTTATTGGATTTAGGTCGGGCAAGCGTGGGGGCCATTCAATGGTATCGATTCCTTCACCCTCCAGGAACTGCCTGTATACTCTTGCCACATGAGGCCGGGCATTGTCGTGCACCAGAAGGAACCCAGGACCCACTGCACCAGCATAGGGTCTGACAATGGGTCCAAGGATTTCATCCCGATACCTAATGGCAGTCATGGTGCCATTATCTAGCCTGTAGAGGTCTGTGCGTCCCTCCATGGATATGCCTCCCCAGACCATCACTGACCCACCACCAAAACGGTCATGCTGAACGATGTTACAAACAGCAGAACATTCTCCACGGCTTCTCCAGACCCTTTCATGTCTGTCACATGTGCTCAGGGTGAACCTGCTCTCATCTGTGAAAAGCACAGGGCGCCAGTGGTGTACCTGCCAATTCTGGTGTTCAATGGCAAATGCCAATCAAGCTCTATGGTGCCAGGCAGTGAGCACAGGGCCCACTAGAGGACATCGGGCCTTCAGGCCACCCTCATGAAGTCTGTTTCTGATTGTTTGGTCAGAGACATTCACACCAGTGGCCTGCTGGAGGTCATTTTGTAGGGCTGTGGGAATGCTCATCCTGTTCTTCCTTGCACAAAAGAGCAGATACCGGTCCTGCTGATGGGTTAAGGACCTTCTATGGTCCCTGTCCAGCTCTCCTAGAGTAACTGCCTGTCTCCTGGAATCTCCTCCATGCTCTTGAGACTGTGCTGGGAGACACAGCAAACCTGGCAATGGCATGTATTGATGTGCATCCTGGAGGACTGCCTGTGCAACCTCTGTAGGGTCCAGGTATGGCCTCATGCTACCAGTAGTGACACTGACCCTAGCTAAATGCAAAACCAGTGAAAAACAGCCAGAAAAGATGAGTAGGGAAAAAAATGTCTCGTTGTCCATCTAGTGCACCTATTGTTAATTTCATTAAAACCAAAAGCAGCTGAAACTGATTAACAACCCGCTCTGCTACTTACCTGACCAGATCAATATTCCAGGAGTTTCATTGACTTGATGCTAGACTCTGATTAAAAAGTGTTCCTTTCATTGTTTTGAGCAGTGTATTTGTATTGTAATTTTGGACAAAAACGGTGTTGGTTAAACGAAAATCGTACGATTTGGTATCGTACGGCAAAATCTTTCGTGCTTGCCCCTTGGAGTAGTTTCATACAATTGCTGTGTACTAACAATCAGATTATCATATGATCTCTTTGAAAGTGGCGTTTTTGTACGATTCTCTGATTGTGTATACGGGGCTTTATTGTTTTAAATATTAATGAGCCCTTGTATACAAAAATAGCTAATAGTAATACTAAAATATCATGTGTTAATATGCAGAGTACACAAACGAGGAGGATTAGAGGATCACATTTTCTGGGAACTCAGAAAGATTCGTATTGACAATTAGTGACTAATGGAAACCGGATACCTTGTGCCTGTGGATGTACACCGTAGTAAATCCAATCTCAGCTGACAGCGGACTATTGTGTGTCAGAAACAGTTTGTTACATAATAAAATGATTGGGAGCTCCATCTGATAGCCGGCCCCACACAATAAGGTTAGGATTCCGGAATAATCGCTCAGGCCTCCTCCATGCCAACATCCAACGCATTGAGATTTTATCAGAGGTGTGATTCCAAGCCCAGTCAATTTTAAACTGGAAAAGATAAATAAATGAGACTACAAATCCTATCACATTTGGTGATCCAGAGCAGTTTAGATGTGCAGCAGACCTTGTTGTTTCTCTTAAAAGCAATCTGCAGCGGATCGCTTTTCAGAGGAGTTCAAAAGGTTTTAACCCTATTTATACTGCTGCACTGCAACCACATACATTACACACGGTTACAAGCAGGGGCGGGCTGACCATTTGGAAACTCGGGCACTGTCCGAGGGCCTGGGGTCAGTAGAGGGCCCCATGAGATGCCCCTGGTACCTTTTTCATAGGCTTTTTTGAGTTTTGGCAAGGACACAGGGGCCCCATGATCCACTATTGCCCGGGGCCCCATGAGTTTTCAGTCCGCCCCTGGTTACAAGGCAGTTGTGGTGCAGCCCCAGTCACTCGATTGGGTCACGTTCGGTGGTTGTACTGCCCATTAAATGTGACAGGCGCTAATATTTTGGCCGTGGCCAGAAAGCAAAGTAAATCAATTAAGTTAAGCAAAGCGAATTAAGGGATCCCCAGCCACATAAATAAAGGGGCAGGATTGGCACGAAATCATTGACTAGTTATGGCCAAATTTGGTCAATGACATCACGCTAATTTTGCCCCTTTGTTTACATGGCCAGGGATCCCTGGCCAGTAAATGAATGGGGCCAGGTGACATCACTGGTTGCTAAGGACACAGCGGGTGCCTGCACCCATTGCTTCGTTAACTGTTGATGGAAAGGAACCTGTCATGGATGGTAGCAGTATTTCTACCGCTACTATGCATGGTGTTTAGCTCCTGCTGAATTAGTAAAAAGTCCAGAGTGAACTCTGAACTCATCCATACTCAGCATACCACATACAGTATATTGCCAAAAGTATTGGTCGGCCTGCCTTTACACGCACATGAACTTTAATGGCCTCCCAGTCTTAGTCCGTAGGGTTCAATATTGAGTTGGCCCCGCCCTTTGCAGCTATAACAGCTTCAACTCTTCTGGGAAGGCCGTCCACAAGGTTTAGGAGGGTGTCTATGGGAAGGTTGGGCCATTCTTCCAGAAGCACATTTGTGAGGTCAGGCACTGATGTCGGGGGAGGAGGCCTGGCTCACAGTCTCCGCTCTAATTCATCCCAAAGGTGTTCTATGGGGTTGAGGTCAGGACTCTGTGCAGTCCAGTCAAGTTCCTCCACCGCAAATTCGCTCATCCATGTCTTTATGGACCTTGCTTTGTGCACAATCATGTTGGAACAGGAAGGGGCCCTCCCCAAACTATTCCCACAAAGTTGGGAGCATTAAATTGTCCAAAATGTGTTGGTATGCTGACGCCTTAAGAGTTCCCTTCGCTGGAAGTTAGGGGCCAAGCCAAACCCCTGAAAAACAACCCCACACCATAATCCCCCTCCACCAAACTTTACACTTGGTACAATGCAGTCAGGCAAGTACCGTTCTCCTGGCAACCGCCAAACCCAGACACGTCCATTGGATTGCCAGACAGCGAAGCATGATTCCTCACTCCAGAGAACATGTCTCCACTGCTCTAGGGTCCAGTGGCGGCGTGCTCTACACCACGGCATCCAACGCTTTGCATTGCACTTGGTGATATAAGACTTGGATACAGCTGCTCAGCCATGGAAACCCATTCCATGAATCTCTCTACGCACTGTTGTTGTGCTAATATGAAGGCCACATGAAGTTTGGAGGTCTTTAGCTATTGACTGCAGACAGTTGGCGACTTCTGTGCGCTTCAGTATGAACTGACCCCGCTCTGTCATGTTATATGGCCTACCACTTGGTGGCTGAGTTGCTGTTGTTCCCAGTTGCTTCCACTTTGTTATAATCCCACTAACAGTTGACCGTGGAATATTTAGTAGCCAGGAAATGTCACGGATGGACTTATTGCACAGGTGACAACCTATCACGGGACCATGCTTGGAGTCACTGAGCTCCTGAGAGCGACCCATTCTTTCACCAATGTTTGTAGAAGCAGTCTGCATGCCTAGGGGCTTGAATGTACACACCTGTGTCCATGGAGGTGATTGGAACACCTGAATCCAATGATTTGGAGGGGAGCCCAATACTTTTGGCAATATAGTGTATATGTAAATTAGTATATTACCCCCTGGCAATGTATCTCCTCTCCCCATATTTAGGGCATGTGGCCTAGTCTGGTTCAGGGGAGAAGGGGAGTATGCTTGCTTTCCCCCTTTCCTGGTTCAGGCTGCATGCAAAGAGAAGGGTCTGTTTTGAATTTTTGGTGGGACACCCTTTTTTTGGTGATTTTTGCATGTGGGTTCCTCCTACAATTTATACTTGACCATGGACTTTGTGGGAGAGGGCTGTTTTTTTTTTTTTTGGTGGGGTCTCCTTGATATCTATAACAGACACATCAAGAACAAGGTAATTTATGTACTTTTAGGGGAACCCATTGCTTTTTTTTGTGGGGTCCCCCTTAACATCTATACCAGACTTATCTCGGGCAGGGGTCTGGTACAGATGAAGGGAATCCCTGGCCACTTTGTTTACAAAACAGAAACAAGCAGCTGGGAACCGTCATTATAAATACCCTTCTTTCTTTGTAAATATCAGTGTTGCTGTAATGAGTTGTATAAGATTTTTGCATTTCTTATGTTGCTCTTTAAGCATTATTAAAGTCTCTGCACCCTCACAAATAGAATTTAAAAAAAAACATTTTTAGTTTGGTACATGTCCCCAAGGGCAGTGCCTAGACCCCATGCCAACTATATGACAATTCCTTGGCTAATGGCCCAGAAAATGGCAATTAATAATACATTTGTTTGCTCAAAAAGCCCAAAAACGCCGGTTTGCTGCGTTTTACAATGTTATAGCATTTTTTTCTGCTAAAAAACTGCTCTATAAACCCACTAGTTCTGGGGTTTTTTCCAGCCAAAAAAAGCTGATTACAGTCTGTGTGCATGGACACATAGGATAACATGCTGGGGAGCTTACTGGCTATAGAAAAAAATGCCAAAATCCAAAAAAAACAGCCGCTGCGAAAACGTCCTGTGTACATTAGGACTAATGCTGGTAAATGTGGCAAAAGAGCATTTTTGGGGTGTTTTAAGGCAAAATTTTATTTTTTTGTGTAACAAACGCAAACACGGAAAAATATGGCTAAACGCTAATGCAAAGATGCTAAAAAAGTGCGCAAAAAAACTTGCACTTTTAACATGACTTTATATAGTTAATGCTAATGGAATTTTTAAAACACCCGGTGTGCATGAGGACTAAAAATTTGTCTGCCAATGACCTCAGTGCTGTTTGGATTCGGCACTCGGACTTTAGTAATGTTCTTCAAACCCTCGTCGTACCAGACCAGCTACATTCAGCTCATCCCGAGTGCAGACAGGCATTGGCCAAAAAAGTTGTGTCCGTTCTTTAACCTCTTACCATTCGGGCCCTGTTGATAAACAGCCGGCAATGCGGGAGGCCGTCTCTAAGTGTCCCTCCGCATTCATTGCCTGTGCGCTCTCCCTGGGAGCGAGCGGCACCACGATCGGTGCCTGCTGTGTCCGCAGAACAGATCGTTGTACGGGACCTCTGTGTGAGGTCCCGATTCCTGTGGTCAGTGATTGGCCAGTCAGTGATCACATGAATAGTAGTAAACAAAAGGTTACTTCTGACATCATTGCTTACTACTTGTGAAATCTGTGAATGATCCCAGAGGTCACATGGTACAAGGCTATTCACAACAGCCTTGTACCATGTGACAAGCTGTGACCAATCACAACTCACACAGTATTTCTCAATGGCTGCAAGAATGCAGCCAGAGAGGAGAAATGATTGCTTTTACAGCCTTTATGGGTGTAAAAGCAATCAGTGTAAAAAAAGAAAAAAAAAATCTTCATCACCCCCCACAAGTAGTACAGTGTCACCATGGTGACACTATACTGCTAGGGTCAGGGGTGGACTGACAACTCATGGGGTCCCTGGGCAATAGGGGATCATGGGGCCCCTGTGTCCTTGCCCAAACTCAAAAATGCCTATGAAAAAAGGTACCAGGGGCATCTCATGGGTCCCCCTACTGACCCCGGGCCCTCAGGCAGCGCCCGAGATTCCAAATGGTCAGTCCGCCCCTGGCTAGGGTGATGGTATGTTGAAAAAAAAAAAAAAAACCATAAATAATAATAAAAAATAAAATAAGAATGTTAAAAAAAATTGAAATTATAATTATTGGTTATAAACTAATTTGGGTTATTTTTTTATTTTTTTACTAAATAGATAAAGCCATTTTGGCCAATACTGATGAAGAAAGATTATTTATTTGCAAAATTTTACAAGAAACACACTTTGTTTTCAAAATTGTTGGACTTTTTCATTTATATAGCAAAAAAATAATCCCAGTGGTGAATCAATACCACCAAAATAAAATTTTATCTGTCTCAAAAAGATGCAAAAAATTTCATATGGGTACAGTGTTGCACGACCGCGCAATTGTCATTCAAAGTGTAATAGCGCTGAAAGCTGAAAATTGGCCTGGGCAGGAAGGGGGTGAGAGTGTCCGGACTTGAAGTGGTTAACTCTTTGAGGCGCTACAAGGGCTGTGGATAGGAATGGCCAAGCATGGCAACGTATGACAGTACACTCGCCCAAAGTACAAAAAAAAAAAAATGGAAATGCATACAGTAGCTGTGAAGCATAATGTCTGAATAGAACGTCATTCAGATGAGTAAAGTTGAAAGCCCTCTCGTCTACTTTCTGGTCAGCGGCTCAAACCAATGAAGCCTGAGGCCCAGCATGACAGCCCAGCAGCTAGCATTTTCAGATGGAGGCGCCATCATGCTTCTTTCATGAAAGGCTACCTTACCACTGAAATAGACTTCCATCTATGCAATCATGTCATTGATCAGCAGCAGTGCACCGTATTAACCCCTGAATGGTACTACCTGGACCAACAAGCATTACTACAGGAAGGTAAGGCTCCATATACACCTATGCAGTTTGCTTTTTGTCCGATTTGAAGTGCTTTTCGCAGTTCTTTTCTGCACATGTTTTTACTGCGTTCTGCATTTTGTTCAGTTTTTTTTTTTTTTTTGTTAAAAAGTGGATTTTTTTTATTTCTGCTGGGCACAATAAAAATACAACAGGGACAGACTGACCATTTGGAAACTCGGGCACTGCCCAAGGGCCCGGGGTCAGTAGGGGGCCCCATGAGATGCCCCTGGTACCTTTTTCATAGGCTTTTTTGGGTGTGCTTTGAATGTGGGCAAGGACACAGGGGCCCCATGATCCCCTATTGCTCGTGGGCCCCATGAGTTATCAGTCCACCCCTGGACCCTTTATAAAAACACAGCGGCTCAAAAAAGCATAGTTGTGAACGTGTTCCCTAGGAAACCATGGTAAATGGACTGTAGTGCGTTTCTGCAAAAAGCACTATATAAAAAAAAACACATGGGTGTGGACAGAGCCTAAATCTTTGCTGGAGACACTGCATTAACCCCTTACATCCTGCATTGCCATATCTGATCCAGCAGCACTCTTCAGTCCTCTTTTTTTTTTTTTAAGTCCGCGGACGTGTGAAAAACGAAAAACCTGTAAGTGAACAAAAAACGTGCTAGTGCAAAACCAACACAAAAAAGTGCACTTAAGGGTGTGCTTTGTCCACCCCCCGAAGGGGTAGGATCTCTACCCTGATTCTCCGGGGCACGAAGCTCCTGACAGAGACTAAGGTTCCCATATAGTCCTCCTAGCCAAAAGGCCTGGTGGACCCCTTTCCTTGTGGCTAGCCTAAGCCAGCCACCAAGTACCAGGTAAGGGGGCTCTCCCGAAGAGAAAACCCCCTAGGGACAGGGG
This sequence comes from Staurois parvus, assembly GCF_062004578.1. Lineage (NCBI taxonomy): Eukaryota > Metazoa > Chordata > Amphibia > Anura > Ranidae > Staurois > Staurois parvus. The sequence continues at coordinate 2,745,247 of NW_028318185.1, read as the reverse complement.
AGGAAAGAACCAAAAGGCCACACATCCTCCCCCTAGACTTCAGGGTAAGCCTGAGGACCCACACCCTACCATCCATGAAAAAAGAAAACGCACACATAAGTGAACAAACGTGGGAGAAAAATAAGTTAAATAAATAAAAAACGTGGCCGTGCAATTGTGCACTGGCTAGGCCCTGAGGCCTGTAGCATAAAAATTGCCCTGGACTTAGCCAAAAGGCCTAGACCTAAAAGGCGCAGTGCAGGAAAAGTGTTTTGGACCAGTGACCATGTGCATGTTTCACACTTGGGATCCCATCCCCATGTGATACTAAGAGCACCCCTGAGGCGACCACTCAGGGGGCACTGTTCCGCGGACTTTCTGCCTCCTCGGCCCCTGGCCAGAGAAGGTGGATCCGTTCAAACCAGGAGGAACTGGGCCCCTCTGGTTTTCCAGGGGGAATTACTCCTGGGCCCCAACTGCCTGTGGGCACCTCGGTTTCTGTTCCAACCTGTACTAACCATCAGGACCCCCATCCTACCAGCAGGGATACTATACAACCAATCATCCCCGCAAGCAGGAATGATGGTGGAGCCCCCCTACTGGACACTGATAAGAACAGATACTACACTTGATCTTAGCCAAAAGGCCGACTCTTCAGTCCTCATTACTGCAGTTAACCCTGTGTTGAAGCATGCGGTGCACTGCATTAACCCCTGCAGCCAGAATGGCCATGCCCAGGGGTGGACTGACAACTCATGGGGCCCCCGGGTAATAGGGGATCATGGGGCCCCTGTGTCCTTGCCCAAACTCAAAAAAGCCTATGAAAAAAGGTACCAGGGGCATCTCATGGGGCCCCCTACTGACCCCGGGCCCTCGGGCAGTGCCCGAGTTTCCAAATGGTCAGTCCGCCCCTGGGCATGCCTAAACAAACAGCAATCTGCAGTTCTACTGACTACTACACGCAGTTAACCCTTGGGCACTGTAATAACCCCTGCAATCAGAATGGTCCTACAGAAGCCATCAGCAGTCCTCAGCACCAATGACTTCAGGCAGTTAACCCCTTTCTGGACATGCAGTGCACTGTGTTAACCCTTTCAGTCAAAACTGTTCTGCCTAAACCATCTGCAATTTCACCCGGTCACGCCGCTGCAATTTAAAATCGTGCATTTTGAGTGCAATTTCTGAGGACTTTATTGCTACTTGTGAAGATTTGCAACGATTTCTTACAATTTGCAGTGTGGTTTCCATTATAGTCTATGTATGCGAAATTGCAACAAAACTGCAGAAAAAGTGATGCAAGAACTACTTTAGAAATTGTGCCGCAGTAAAATCGCACACGTTAAGACAATGACATTCACATTGATTAGATGCGATTTCAATTCGCAAATCACACCGGTGTGACTGAGCACTTAATCCTTTGCTGGAGCAAAACTTAGTTATTGCAAACAGTTAACCCAGTGCTGGAGCATGCAGTCCTGGTCCTCCCCGGCAGCCAGACTGGTCCTGTCTAAACCAACATCAACATGCCATCCTAATTACTGCCAGCAGTTAACCCTTTGCTGGAGAATGGAGTCTTAATTACTGCAAGCAGTTAACCCCTTTGCTGGAGAATGGAGTCTTAATTACTGCCAGCAGTTAACCCTTTGCTGGAGCAAGTCGTCCTAATTACTACAAGCAGTTAACCCTTTGCCTGAGCATGTGATGCAATGCATTAACCCTTGCAGTCAGAATTCTCCTACCTAAACCAACAGCAGTCATCAGCCCTAAATCCTGCAAGCAGTTAACCCTTTAATGAAGCATGCAGTCCTAATTACTGCAAGCAGATAACCCTTTGTTGGAGCATGTGGTGCACTGCATTACCCCTTGCAGGCAGAATTTCCCTCCCTAAAACTAACAGCAGTCATCAGTCCTAATTACTACAAGTAGTTAACCCCCTCTGGAAGCATGCAGAGCACTGTATTAACCCCTGCAGTCCTAACATCTGAAGCAGTTACCCCTTTGCTGGAGCATCTAATACACTGTATTAACCCCTGCAGTCCTAATTACAAGCGTTTAACCCTTTACTGGAGCGTGCAGTGCACAGTATTAACTTTTACAGCGAAAATGACCCTGCCTAAACCAACAGCAGCGTGCAGTTCTATTTATTGCAAGCAGTTAACCCTTTGCTGGATCATACAACACACTGTAATAATCCTTGCAAAGAGAATGGTTCTACCAGGGGCGGACTGACAACTCATGGGGCCCCCGAGCAATAGGGGATCATGGGGCCCCTGTGTCCTTGCCCAAACTCAAAAAAGCCACCAGGGGCATCTCATGGGGCCCCTACTGACCCCTGGGCCCTCGGGCAGTGCCCGAGTTTCCAAATGGTCAGTCCGCCCCTGGGTTCTACTTAAACAGAAACATGCAGTCCTGATTACTGCAAGCATGTAGTCCTCTGCTGAAGCATGCAGTCCTAATGTGTGCAGGCAGTTAACCCTTTGCTGGAGCATGCGGTGCGCTGCTTTAACCCTTGCAGTCGGAACAGTCCAACCTAAACCAACAGCAGTCTTCAGTCCTGATTGCTTCAGGCAGTTAACCCTTTGCTGGAGCATGCCATGCATCTTATTAACCCCTGTGGTCACAATGCAGTTTATTAACCCCATTCAGTCCTAATTACAAGCAGTTAACCCTTTGCTGGAGCATGTAGTGCACCTTATTAACCCCTGCAGTCACAATGCAGTGTATTAATCCCATGCAGTCCTAATTACTACAAGCAGTTAACCCTTTGCTGGAGCATGTAGTGCACCATATTAACCCCTGCTGGCACAATGCAGTATATTAACCCAATGCAGTCCTAATTACTACAGTTAACCATTTTCTGGAGCATGTAGTGCACCACATTATCCCCTGCACTCAGAATGGTCCTAGCTAAATCAACAGCAACATGCAGTGCTAATTCCTTAAGGCAGTTAACCCTTTGCTGCAGCATGCCATGCGCTGCATTAACCCTTGCATTCAGAATGCAGTGTATTAACCGCATACAATCCTAATTACTACAAGCAGTTAACCCTTTGCTGGAGCATGTAGTGCACCTTATTAACCCCTCCAGTCACAATGCAGTGCATTAACCCCATGCAGTCCCAATTACTAAAAGCAGTTAATCCTCTGCTGGAGCATGTAGTGCACCTTATTAACCCCTGCAGTCACAATGCAGTGCATTAACCCCATGCAGTCCCAATTACTACAAGCAGTTAATCCTCTGCTGGAGCATGTAGTGCACCTTATTAACCCCTGCAGTCACAATTCAGTGTATTAACCCCATGCATTCCTAATTACAAGCAGTTAATCATCTACTGGAGCCATTGCATAAACCCCTTGCAGTCAGAATGACCCTACCTAGAGCAACAGCCTTCAGGCAGTGAACCCTTTGCTGGAACATGCAGTGCACTGCATTAAGTCCCTGTAGTCCGCATGCAATTTATTAACCCCATGCAGTCCTATCATCTGCAAGCAGTGAGCAATTTGACCTAAACCAACTTCAGTCTTGATTACTACAAGCAGTTAACCCCTTGCTGGAGCATGCAGTGCACTGTATTAACCCTTGCAGTTGGCATACTGTGCATTAACCCCATGCAGCCCAGTTAACCCTTTCCTAGACCAGGCTTTGCCTAGGAGGTGATGCTCTCCAGCCTGCAATCCCTGCTTGCCTCCATCACTGAGTGTCTCCCTTGTGTTTGTAGAGAACAGCTGAATGCTATTCTAATGATGGGCTTCACCCAGGGCCCCTCCTCTGCCCCTCCTCCCACATCCCCCCCCCCAGATCCCAGGGACTCTCCCAGTCTCAGTCCTGGCTCTCCATCAAGCTGTGATTGACAGGTCGGGGTGGACCTCTGTCTGTAAGGGACCCATCAGCTCTGCATCCATCCAGAGGAGAGGAGCCCCCCACCCCCCAGGAGGGGAGGGTGGTGAAGGATTGCATGGATCCCTGTGATGACAGCCAGCTCCATCCTTGCCATGCACAGCCCCATCCTCTGACAGCCCTCTGCATGGAAGCAGCAACAAAAATATGCAAATGAGCTCTTGTGTGAGAGGTGATGGTGAGCCTGGGAGAGCCACAATGGGCCACTCCCTGACGTGAGATCGCGGGGCCCCACCGGGAGGGCTGCGCTCTTCGCTCCTCGGCTGTGGATGCTGATGCTGCAGGGGGACCAGGCAATTGTCGGGCGGTCGAGGCGGATCATGGCATTGGGCTTCTCCCGGCTCCCCCCCACCGCTGAGGAAGATGGGGCTGAAGAGCAAGCACTCCGAGGGCCAGTCTAAGGATGGCGACAGGCAGGCGCCTCTAGGGGCCCGGGATCTGGAGCCCAGCTCCCTGGGGGCCGGCCTGGACAAGGATGGCACTCTGCTGCTGGTGGGAGCCGGCAAGGAGGACGGCAAGAGGAACACCCAGAGCATCGGACTGCTGGCCAAAACCCCCCTCAACTACCCCAGGCCAGTCAAGAGGAACAACGCCAGGTACCGCAGGGTGCAGACCCTCATCTACGATGCCTTGGAGAGACCTCGGGGGTGGGCGCTGCTCTACCATGCCTGCGTGTGAGTACCCGACCCCTCCATACCAGCAGACTCTTCATAGGGCACAGAGTATACATATATATATACATACCATACACACCCCTGTATATAGGATACATTCTATACATATATATACCCTACACACTCCCCTGTACATAGGGTACATTCTATACATATATATCCCCCCTGCACACCCCTGTATATAGGGTACATTGTATACATATATATACCCTACTCACCCATGTATATAGGGTACATTCTATACATATATATCCCCTACTCACCCCTGTATATAGGGTACATTGTATACATATATATCCCCCCTGCACACCCCTGTATATAGGGTACATTGTATACATATATATCCCCCCTGCACACCCCTGTACATAGGGTACATTCTATACATATATATCCCCTACTCACCCCTGTACATAGGGTACATTCTATACATATATATCCCCTACTCACCCCTGTACATAGGGTACATTCTATACATATATATCCCCTACTCACCCCTGTATATAGGGTACATTGTATACATATATATCCCCCCTGCACACCCCTGTACATAGGATACATTGTATACATATATATATACCCCACACACTCCCCTGTACATAGGATACATTGTATACATATATATCCCCTACTCACCCCTGTATATAGGATACATTGTATACATATATATCCCCTACTCACCCCTGTATATAGGATACATTGTATACATATATATCCCCTACTCACCCCTGTATATAGGATACATTGTATACATAAATATACCCTACACACCCCTGTATATAGGATACATTGTATACATAAATATCCCCTACACACCCCTGTATATAGGATACATTGTATACATAAATATCCCCTACACACCCCTGTATATAGGATACATTGTATACATAAATATCCCCTACACACCCCTGTATATAGGATACATTGTATACATAAATATCCCCTACACACCCCTGTATATAGGATACATTGTATACATAAATATCCCCTACACACCCCTGTATATAGGATACATTGTATACATAAATATACCCTACACACCCCTGTATATAGGATACATTGTATACATAAATATCCCCTACACACCCCTGTATATAGGATACATTGTATACATAAATATCCCCTACACACCCCTGTATATAGGGTACATTGTATACATATATATACCCCACACACTCCCCTGTACATAGGGTACATTCTATACATATATATCCCCTACTCACCCCTGTACATAGGATACATTGTATACATATATATCCCCCTGCACACCCCTGTACATAGGATACATTGTATACATATATATCCCCTACTCACCCCTGTATATAGGATACATTGTATACATATATATCCCCTACTCACCCCTGTATATAGGGTACATTGTATACATATATATCCCCCCTGCACACCCCTATACATAGGATACATTGTATACATATATATCCCCTACACACTCCTCTGTACATAGGATACATTGTATACATATATATCGCCCCTGCACACCCCTGTACATAGGTTACATTGTATACATATATATCGCCCCAGTACATAGGTTACATTGTATACATATGTATACCCTACACACCCCTGTACATAGGATACATTGTATACATATATATCCCCCCTGCACACCCCTATACATAGTATACATATATATACCCTACACACCCCTGTACATAGGATACATTGTATACATATATATCCCCCCTGCACACCCCTTTACATAGGATACATTGTATACATATATATCCCCTACACACCCATGTATATAGGGTACATTCTATACATATATATCCCCTACTCACCCCTGTATATAGGATACATTGTATACATATATATCCCCTACTCACCCCTGTATATAGGATACATTGTATACATATATATCCCCTACTCACCCCTGTATATAGGGTACATTCTTTACATATATATCCCCTACTAACGCCTGTATATAGGGTACATTGTATACATATATATCCCCCCTGCACACCCCTGTACATAGGATACATATATCCCCTACACACCCCTGGATATAGGATACATTGTATACATATATACCCCCTGCACATCCCTGTATATAGGATACATTGTATACATATATATCCCCTACACACCCCTGGATATAGGGTATGTTGTATACATATATATCCCTTGCACACCCTGTATATAGGGTATGTTGTATACATATATATCACTTGCACACCCTGTATATAGGGTACGTTGTATACATATATATCTCTTACCCCTGTATATAGGGAACGTTGTATACATATATTATTATTATTATTATACAGTATTTATATAGCGCCAACAGTTCGCTCAGTGCTGTACATTACATATATCCCCTGCTAACCCCTGTATATAGGGTATGTTGTGTGTGTGTGTGTGTATATATATATATATATATATATATATATATATATATATATATATATATATATATATATATATATATATATATATATATATATATATCCCCTGCACATCCCTGTAGATAGGATACATAGTATACGTATATATCCCCTACACACCCTGTATATAGGGTACATTGTATACATATATATTCCCTGCGCACCCCTGTATATAGGGTACATCGTATACATATATATCTTCTACGCACCCCTGTACACAGTATACATATATATCCTCTATGCACCCCTGTATATAGGATACATTGTATACATATATATCCCCTATGCACTCCTGTACATAGGGTACATTCTATACATATATATCCCTTACACACCCTGTATATAGGATACATTTCGTTATATTATACATTGTATCACTATCCCTTTGTATCATATATTGTGTATCTCTCCACTTATACAAGGCAACCTTGTATATGATATGTATCTGTCTACTGTACATCCATTTATATTATACATTGTATCACTATTCCTTTGTAACATATATTGTGTATCTACCACTTTATAACAGACATCCCTGCATAGGATACATTTCTGTATACTGTACATCCATTTATATTATACATTTCTATATATTATGTCTACATATTTATACATATATTTATTTATATTATACATTGTATATCCCCCTATATTATACAATCTATGTCTAAATCCCTTTATAATATCTCTTTTTATTATACACCCTATATCTTTCCCTTTCAATTATACATTCTACATCCCTCTATATAATACATTGTACATCCCTTTTATATTATACATTGTATCAGATGGATTATCTATTTATGTCTTTCTAATTATCCATCTATATTGCTATCACTTGTGTATCTTTATTTGCACATAATTAGTCTATCTATCTATCTATCTATCTATCTATCTATCTATCTATCTATCTATCTCTCTATCTATCTATCTATCTCTGTTGATCAGTAGATCTATCTATCTATCTCTGTTGATCAATAGATCATCTGTCTAACCAATTATCTATCTATCTATCTATCTATCTATCTATCTATCTATCTATCTATCTATCTATCAATGGATCATTTACCTAATCAATTATCTATCACCTGTGTATCTATTATTTGCACATAATTAGTCTAGCCACCTATATACCATCTACTTGTCATCTATCTATCTATCTATCTATCTATCTTGCTCAGTAGATCTATCTATCTATCTATCTATCTATCTATCTATCTATCTATCTCCTCACATGTTTATTACAGCCTCTACAGAATGCACACCACACACACGTTTAGTATATACATGTAGAATTAATGATATATTTTCCTGTTGATTGCATAAGTCAGGTGATAACCAGTTGGTGTTGATCAACAGTTCATAGTGGTTATGTGACTCGGTATAAGCACAGCACAATGCATGAATACTATATGGGGGTATACAGTATAAGTATGAGTCTTGCTGTAGGCTCAGTGTATAGGAGTAAAGTATTGCATATTTAGGGATGGACAGTCACTGAAGGACCTGTGTGCCACACCAATGTATAGGCCTCCTATGTAACTACTCACTGTACGTAAAATCATTTGTTCACTGTGTATCAGTTGGCCACTAGACAGAAGTAAGCCATGTCCATAGCTACTGTATGTGACAACCAGAGGAGTCCTGACACCCATCTGACCACATCAAATTGAAAGTTCAAGAGGGCCTTAAAGCGTAAGATATGCAAACAATATACAAATAGTGTGTGTATGTGCAGTATATATGCAGTACATACTGTATATACACTTCTGGTAATGTAAAATACGTAAATGAATCAAATACCTGATTTGTACATTGGCATATGGATTTTTGGAATTCTTAATGTGGAGATACCCATATACAGTATGTTCTATATGTCCAGGCATGGTAACGCCTAAAGTTGAGTGTGTTTAAGTTTCTGTGAGATTGTTTTATGTCCCTGCTGGAATTGAAAAATTGATTATGCTCCTTCTTCAGGTCAGGTGTGTCCCTATCTCCCAATGTGAAAACACAAGGATACAGGGAAGACAGCAGAATTTGAAAGGAGGTCAGATATTCTTGTATCCCTAGAAGAACTAACATTTGGGTATATGGTATAACGTTCTTCATGGGTTTCACAGATGTTCTCATATCCATAGAAGGACTAACATTTGGGTATATAGTACAATGTTCTTCATGGGTTTCACAGATGTTCTCGTATCCATAGAAGGACTAACATTTGAGTATTTGATGTAATGTTCTTTATGGGTCCTGCACATGTTCTCATATCCATAGAGGAACTTCATTTGGGTTCCTGGCTGTTCTTCATGAGTTCTGTAGATGTCCTCTTATCCATAAGAGGACTTACATTTGGGTTTTGGTGTAATGTTCTTTATTGGTACTGCAGATGTTCTTGTATCCCTAGAGGAACTTAATTTGGGTTTTTGATGTTCTGCATAGGTTCTGTTGATGTTCTCATATCCCTAGAGGGACTTACATTTGGGTACTTGTCATAATGTTCTTCAATGGTTCTGCAGATGTTCTCCTATCCATAGAGGGAATCACCTTGAGTATTTGGCGTAATGTATTCATGGGTTCTGCAGATATTTTGTCTCATCCTATATTAAGACATCTTTGTATAGGGAGTGCTGGAAGGAGTGGTCCTACACACACTTTGCCTCATTGTTATTCTCATTGTTATTTTCCTTTTTAATAATCGTATATGCTTCCTTTCCTCCACTTAAATAATCTTAGGTGGCCTTCTGTCTAATGTATTCAAATGAAAACTATTTATATTGTCCTATTGTAATCAATCCCATTCAGGATTTAATTCTTTAGCTCTCATGTCCACTGCAAGTTTTAGTCCAGTTAATTCTGTGGGCCAACACTGTCCGTGTTTTTAGACACTGATAGATGGGGTACAAGTATTAAGGCCATCTTTAGCAATGCATGTTTGCACATGTTACATGTCTGTAACAACCAACCAGATCATTTCATAATCTTCCCAGAAGTTGGAAACTGGAAGGCAGAATCTGATTGGTTGCTCTGACCACTTTGATGCTACTCCATTGCAGGGGCGGACTGACCATTTGGAAACTCGGGCACTGCCCGAGGGCCCCGGGGTCAGTAGGAGGCCCCATGAGATGCCCCTGATACCTTTTTCATAGGCTCTTTTGAGTTTGGGCAAGGACACGGGCCCCATGATCCCCTATTGCCTGGGGGCCCCATGAGTTGTCAGTCTGCCCCTGCTCCATTGTAATACAACAACAGGTTAGTGGACTTCATTTTCTGGAGCACTGTTTATAAACAATGGTGCAGAAAACAAAAAGGGGGCGGCCAGTGTGCCCTTTGAAATCCTGGCTCCAAGCTGTCATTAGACATTGTAGAAGAGAGACAAAATTTACAGAGCCAATCAGAACGCTGTGAACTAGACATAGTGATCACAAGTACACAAAATGTCAACAAAACCCTCCCCCTCGCCTTTTGATTGCTTCGCTGCCGATCACTCCTCTTTAAATAACACTTCTCACAATGATCAACAACGGGAGGAGGACGCATTAACCCCCAACTGGGGCACGCTGAGCAGTAAAGGAGAGTAAACTGACCAGCAAAGGGGTATATTGACCATCAAGAGAACACATAGAGCAGTAAATGGGTTTTAATGACCAAAAAAGGGGAACATTGACCGCCAGCAGTTATGAAGCACAAACCAATGATCACCAGCATTTAGGAGGGCACTCACCATTGACCACCAACATTTAAAGGGACATTAATCTCTGACTGTAACCATAGGGGCAATAACTCCTAACCACTGAAATTTGCAAGCTGTTTTGTGCATTACATAGTCCTGACCAGGGGCAGACTGACCATTTGGAAACTCGGGCACTGCCCGAGGGCCCGGGGTCAGTAGGGGGCCCCATGAGAAGCCCCTGGTACCTTTTTCATAGGCTTTTTTGAGTCTGGGCAAGGTCACAGGGGCCCCATGATCCCCTATTGCCCGGGGGGCCCCATGAGTTATCAGTCCGCCCCTGGTCCTGACCCATGCACTCTACACGCTATGTCCTAAATGAAACAATTTTGGAGGTGCATTTTAGGTCCTTAAAGAATTTGGACATTTTTTAATATTTATCCTTTTTTTTCCTTTTTAAATAGTAAAAAATTAAAAAATATGGCTATTAAATTTAACTAAAAGTGAGCAAAAATAAGATATTAACTTCATTACAGTGTTGTGTGACAGAGTAATTGTCAGTCACACTATCACAGTACTGAAAAATGGCCTGGTAATGGAGTAGTACAAAAATAGTTAGGAACGGCTCTACCTACAGATGCTGTGATATACTGTACGTGTATTTGGAGAGGTTGTCAGACTTAAGGGAAGAGAAGGATTCGAGGCAGCTGGTCAGTTTTGCATACTGTGGGTCAAACGTCAAAGCAACATGAAGGCAATGGTTGAGCAGAACAAATGAGCACAGTGCAGGCTCACCACTTCCCATCGGAGATGATTGCTGGTTCTGCACTCATGCCGTTGGCTTCGTCTTCCCTGGGTACCAGACCTGTGGAAAATATTAGCTGAAAAGGTTGACATTGCAAATGTTTTTGGACTGTTGTGAGGTATTGTTGGTTGCCTAGCATCAAGTATCTTTGTATTAAATAATATTATCATAATAGTAAGAATAAGCTTCTGTATTCAGGTACTATTGCAGACTTGTGGCGTCATGGTCACGCAGACTTGTGGCGTCATGGTCACGCAGACTTGTGGCGTCATGGTCACGCAGACTTGTGGCGTCATGGTCACGCAGACTTGTGGCGTCATGGTCACGCAGACTTGTGGCGTCATGGTCACGCAGACTTGTGGCGTCATGGTCACGCAGACTTGTGGCGTCATGGTCACGCAGACTTGTGGCGTCATGGTCACGCAGACTTGTGGCGTCATGGTCACGCAGACTTGTGGCGTCATGGTCACGCAGACTTGTGGCGTCATGGTCACGCAGACTTGTGGCGTCATGGTCACGCAGACTTGTGGCGTCATGGTCACGCAGACTTGTGGCGTCATGGTCACGCAGACTTGTGGCGTCATGGTCACGCAGACTTGCGCCCCCCGCGGTCTTGCAGATTTGCGGCCCCCGCGGTCTTGCAGTCTTGCGGCCCCCGCGGTCTTGCAGTCTTGCGGCCCCCGCGGTCTTGCAGTCTTGCGGCCCCCGCGGTCTTGCAGTCTTGCGGCCCCCGCGGTCTTGCAGTCTTGCGCCCCCCGCGGTCTTGCAGTCTTGCGCCCCCCGCGGTCTTGCAGACTTGCGGCCCCCCGCGGTCTTGCAGTCTTGCGGCCCCCCGCGGTCTTGCAGTCTTGCGGCCCCCACGGTCTTGCAGTCTTGCGGCCCCCACGGTCTTGCAGTCTTGCGGCCCCCACGGTCTTGCATTCTTGCGGCCTTGCAGCCTGTTTTAACCCCTAAAACTGCACGGTCTTGCAGACTTGCGGGCGTCACGGTCTTGTAGTCTTGCGCCCCCCGCGGTCTTGCAGTCTTGCGCCCCCCGCGGTCTTGCAGTCTTGCGGCCCCCGCGGTCTTGCAGTCTTGCGGCCCCCGCGGTCTTGCAGTCTTGCTGCCTTGCAGCCTGTTTTAACCCCTAAAACTGCACGGTCACGCAGACTTGGGGGTGTCACGGTCTTGGAGACTTGCGGCCCCCACGGTGGATTACTCTACAGAAGCAATCTTTCATGAGATGAAGAGGCATTATGTTGCCTCATTACTGCCTGTTTTAGCCCCGAAAACCCGCACCTCCATGCTGCAACCACGTGCAATAAATAGGCTTCAGTGAAAAGCTCATGCCAAAATAAAAAGTTCCAAAAAGACGGGCAGTTGATATTATATGCATATCCAGACTTTTCTTGTTTAAGTGCTTTCTGAGTCCTCCAACCATCACGAATTAAAGTGTAAGTAAACATTTTTTGTAAATGGCTCCTGGGAGCATTATGCCATAATGTACTAGTATGCACAGCATATTCTAGCGGACCTGCCTACAAGCCATCCCCTCCAGTGCTGCGGTGTCAGCATTGTCATGCTTCCATCTTCTCCCGGTCTTCCTTCCACATTCAGGCTTTTCAACCGTTAGATTGGCTGGGCCGCAATGACTTCACTCCCGTGCACACACACTTCATCAGTGTTGGATTACTGTTTGGCATTAAATTAATAAAGTTAAAAAAAAAAAGGACCCCCCCCCCCTTAAAGCGTACATTACTGCTGACAGGCAAAGGAAATCACATAGGATAGAAGAGACCAAAATCATAGCTCCCAACTGTCCATGATTTATCTTTCAAAAAGTGTTTCCAAGTGCTAAACCTGTCATCCAATTTTTAAATTTGTAAATTTCAAAAGCCAGTGTACAGGAATAGTACTGGTAAAAAAAAAAAAAAATTGTGGGTTCAACTATTTTTTTTTTTTTTTTTTATAATTCTCCTTTAAGGGGGTGTGACAGGGTGTGTGTCCTAGGCCTACATACTTTTGCTAATAGGTGTCCCACCTCAAAAAACTGGAATAGGGGCCCTTCAGTCATAAAATCCTGCCTGTCAACCTTTTATAAATGTTGAGTTTAAAGTGATTGTAAAGGTACACTTTTTTCATATAATATGCCATACTTACCTGTTCTTTGTAATGGTTTTTCATAGAGCAGCCCCAATCCTCCTCTTCCTGGGTCCCCCTGCCAGCGCTCCTGTCTCCTCCTCCTTCTGAGTGCCCCCAGAGCAAGCCGATTACTATGGGGGCACTCATGCTGGTTCAATCCTGAGTCGGGCTGTGCACGCCTATTGACACACACAGAGCGGCTCAACCCCGCCCCCTGCTGTTTCCTCACTGGATTTGATTGACAGCAGCGGGAGCCAAAGGCTCCCACTGCTGCTTCCTTGTCCAGTGGGGAGAGAGAGAGCGGAGAGAACTGCTGCTCTCAGGCACAGGTTGGGATCAAGATTGGTCTCAGGCAAGTATAATGGGGGGTTGGGTGGGATCTGATCACAAAAGGTTTTTTTACCTTCATGCAGAGAATGCGTTAAAGCAAAAAAAACCCAAAAAAAACAAAAAAACAACCTCTGCCTTTAGAACCACCTAAATTTCACTTTAAGTCTATTCTTGGTCTGGGGGTCAGTGATGGAAGCCAGAGGATCACTATGATAGCCAGGACGTTCATATGATTTATAATAAATCTCTGGCTCTCTATTCTGGATATAGAATACGTTGGTCTGATGGTGTTGAGGTGTGACGATGAATTTAGAGGTGAGTTTGGAGGGGTGTCTACATCCTGTGCACATGGCCAGGAGTGGTGGATGATGGGTGGGTGTGGTGTGGATCCATGCCTGGGATGACATATGTGTGTCTGTACCAGAATGATGAATTCATCTCTGGGAGGCTGAGGATGAGCCAGGAACTGCGTGTGATTGGCTGCCTCCTCCTCCTGTGTGTGTCTGATCTTCTTTGTACTGTATGCCGAGCAGATCTATAGAGGGAGCAGCATCACCTGTTACCATGGTAACCCTGGAAGGTGTTATTCCAGATTTTCTTCAGGTTATAATTAGCAAGTAAACCATGTAAATATATGCATCCATTTATCTATTGATTATCTATCTGTCCCATCTATCTATCTGTCCCATCTATCTATCTGTCCCATCTATCTATCTATCTATCTATCTATCTATCTATCTATCTATCTATCTATCTATCTATCTATCCCATCTATCTATCTGTCCCATCTATCTATCTATCTATCTATCTATCTATCTATCTATCTATCTATCTATCTATCTATCTATCTGTCCCATCTATCTATCTATCTGTCCCATCTATCTATCTATCTGTCCCATCTATCTATCTATCTGTCCCATCTATCTATCTATCTGTCCCATCTATCTATCTATCTGTCCCATCTATCTGTCTGTCCCATCTATCTGTCTGTCCCATCTATCTGTCTGTCCCATCTATCTGTCTGTCCCATCTATCTGTCTGTCCCATCTATCTGTCTGTCCCATCTATCTGTCTGTCCCATCTATCTATAATCTATCTGTCTGTCCCATCTATCTGTCTGTCCCATCTATCTGTCTGTCCCATCTATCTATAATCTATCTGTCTGTCCCATCTATCTATAATCTATCTGTCTGTCCCATCTATCTATAATCTATCTGTCTGTCCCATCTATCTATAATCTATCTGTCTGTCCCATCTATCTGTCTGTCCCATCTATCTATAATCTATCTGTCTGTCCCATCTATCTATAATCTATCTGTCTGTCCCATCTATCTATAATCTGTCTGTCCCATCTATCTATAATCTGTCTGTCCCATCTATCTATAATCTGTCTGTCCCATCTATCTATAATCTGTCTGTCCCATCTATCTATAATCTGTCTGTCCCATCTATCTATAATCTGTCTGTCCCATCTATCTATAATCTATCTATAATCTATCTGTCTGTCCCATCTATCTGTCTGTCCCATCTATCTATAATCTATCTATCTGTCTGTCCGATCTATCTATAATCTATCTATCTGTCTGTCCGATCTATCTATAATCTATCTATCTGTCTGTCCCATCTATCTATAATCTATCTATCTGTCTGTCCCATCTATCTATAATCTATCTATCTGTCTGTCCCATCTATCTATAATCTATCTATAATCTATCTGTCTGTCCCATCTATCTGTCTGTCCCATCTATCTATAATCTATCTATCTGTCTGTCCCATCTATCTATAATCTATCTGTCTGTCCCATCTATCTATAATCTATCTATAATCTATCTGTCTGTCTGTCCCATCTATCTATAATCTGTCTGTCCCATCTATCTATAATCTGTCTGTCCCATCTATCTATAATCTGTCTGTCCCATCTATCTATAATCTGTCTGTCCCATCTATCTATAATCTGTCTGTCCCATCTATCTATAATCTATCTATAATCTATCTATAATCTATCTATCTGTCTGTCCGATCTATCTATAATCTATCTATATTCTATCTATCTGTCTGTCCCATCTATCTATAATCTATCTATAATCTATCTGTCTGTCCCATCTATCTATAATCTATCTATAATCTATCTGTCTGTCCCATCTGTCTGCCCCATCTATCTATAATCTATCTGTCTGTCCCATCTATCTATAATCTATCTATAATCTATCTATCTGTCTGTCCCATCTATCTATAATCTATCTATAATCTATCTATCTGTCCGATCTATCTATAATCTATCTATATTCTATCTATCTGTCTGTCCCATCTATCTATAATCTATCTATAATCTATCTGTCTGTCCCATCTATCTGTCTGTCCCATCTATCTATAATCTATCTATAATCTATCTGTCTGTCCCATCTGTCTATCTGTCTGCCCCATCTATCTATAATCTGTCTGTCCCATCTATCTATAATCTATCTATCTATCTATCTCTCTATCTCTCTATCTCTCTATCTCTCTATCTCTCTATCTCTCTATCTCTCTATCTCTCTATCTCTCTATCTCTCTATCTCTCTATCTCTCTATCTCTCTATCTCTCTATCTCTCTATCTCTCTATCTCTCTATCTCTCTATCTCTCTATCTATCTCTCTATCTATCTATCTACCCTTCTATCCTTCTATCCTTCTGTCTGTCTGTCCGTCTATCCTATGTATGTATTTATTGATTTATTTATTTCTATCTGTCTATCTCTCTTCTCTTGGAATGATGCAGAATGACCCCCTTAATGAGTGTGGCAGGCTAAGGGCTCCCTCACAGGGGTTGTAAAAACAGGCAGCTTAGCTACAGTTTTACCATCTCCCTGCCACCGATCGGAATTGTAACGTTACAGCCAGACATGGCTGTGCACTTGCAGCACTGGTGATACTTTGCTTCATGGCCACAGCAATTTTAACTAATTTCCATTCAAATTGCGTGCCATTCTTTGCAGTGCAATTCAAGCCCGTTCATTTTGTATGGGCTCAAGTTGCACGCACTGGAATCGGATTGCACGGGTGTTCGCACCCTTCCAGGGGCGGACTGACAACTCATGGGGCTCCCGGGCAATAGGGGATCATGGGGCCCGTTTGCTTGCCCAAACTCGAAAAAGCCTATGAAAAAGGTACCGGGGGCATCTCATGGGGCCCCCTACTGACCCTGAGCCCTCGGGCAGTGCCCGAGTTTCCAAATGGTCAGTCCGCCCCTGCACCCATCCGATCCAATTCAGGCAATCGCATGCAACATGTTTTTGGGATGTCATTAAAGCGGAGTTCCACTTAAAAGCAGAAGCGCCGCTTATTTGCCTCCTCCCTCCCTCCACTGCCATATCTGACACCTTTTGGGGGGGGGGGGGGAGTGGGAAGGGGATACCTGGTCTTGACAGGTACCCGTTTCCACTTCCGGCTCAGTTTGCTGCGGCAAAGTGACCCAGAAGTTCAGCCCCCTCCTTCCTCCCGCAGTCTTCTGGGAAATTTCACAGGTCCCAGGAGACTGCTGGACCAATCAAGAGGCGTGACTCGTGCATGCGCTGTGGGCACCATGCTGTGAAGCCGCAAGCTGTAAAGATGCCGGCGCCGGGGAGAGAAGAGGCAGAGAAGGGACGGAGCGGGTGAGCACATTGCTGGATCCCGGGACAGGTAAGTGTGTGTTTATTAAACGTCAGCAGCTACAGTTTTTGTAGCTGCTGACTTTTAATAAACACAAAAACGTCTGTAACTCCGCTTTGCCTTAACATTGACACCCACAGCAGATCGCATGAATACAGTGCGATTTAGATGCGGTGTGGGAAGCGCACAGGATTCGCTGCATTTTCCGCAACGCATGCAGCACAGTGGCTAAATGGTTAGCACTTCCACCTGGCGGTACTCGGGTCGTTGGTTTGAATCCTAGCCACGGCACCACCTGCCTGGAGTTTGCATGTTCTCCCTGTGCCTGCGTGGGTTTCCTCCGGGTACTCCGGTTTCCTACACTCCAAAGACATGCTGGTAGGTTAATTGGATCCTGTCTAAATTGGCCCTAGTATATGTGAGTTAGGGATCTTAGATTGTACACCCCTTGAGGGTTAGGGACTGATGTGAATGTACAATATATATATGTAAAGTGCTGCATAAATTGATGGCGCTATATAAGTACCTGAAATAAATAAATAAATATACAGTATGTGAAGCTAGGCTCAGGCTGCAGAGTTTGACAGACAGTACTGCCTGTCAAACTCACCCAATGAGAATAAAGGCGCTGCACCACAACTGCAAGCTAAACCCTTTGATCACAGTTGCACCACAGACCTTCAATGTTAAATTGCAATTAGAAAAGGTTAAAAAAAAAAAGGGGGGGGATGCTGGCTGACATCATTGATCAAACATGGCCATCAATTATTGTTTTTTCTTATTTTTTTATCCATTTTTTAAAGTGCTGCAATAAGTATCAAATCTGTTCAGGAGCGGAGAGAAGAAGCAATGCTAATGTGTCTGCCTGGTATACACTGTATAATGGTATAGTCAAACATATGATTTGCTGTTCCGGATTACTAGATTTGATCAGATTTGTAATCCCATATATCGAACCGACCCGGGGCTTGGGATCACACTTCTAATAAAATCTCACTGCGATGAATGTTGACGTGAATGAGGCCTGAGAACCACAACCACGTTGTCTAGGACCGGCTATCAGATGGAGCGCCCAATCATTTTATTATGTAACAAACTGTTTCTGACACACAATAGTGCGCTATCAGCTGAGATTGGATTTACTACGGTGTATATCCACGGACACAAGGTATCCGGTTTCCATTAGTCACTAATTGTCAATATGAGTCTTTCTGAGTTCCCAGAAGATGTGATATTCCAATCCTCCTCGTTTGTGTACTTTGCGGATTAATAATAGTACTACTCAGGACTTTTTTCCAGCGGGAACGTGGGGGAACTCGGTTCCGGGCACCTCCAACTCTGATTGTATGTAATGGCAAGGGATGCTGTGGTCTGCTGGGGGATCTACTGTCACAGGGTGGATCAGTTGTTGCTGGGGAGGTCTATTGCTGATGGTGGGTGAACTGTTGTTGCTGGGGGGTCTTATATTGCTGTGGGATCAATTGCTGCTGGGGGGGACCTATAGTTGCTGAGGGGGTCTCTTATTGCTGAGGGGGTATTTTGTTGCAAGGGGTCTGTTGATGGAGGGTGGGATCTATTGTTGCTGAGGGAGGGTCAATTGTTGCTGGTTGAAGGGGCTGTATGATCTTACGGCCTTTCTCGTTTTTTTCTTGTTATCATAAACAAATTCCATACAAATTACTTAGCACCACAAAATGATACTTGGTTCTGTTTTCTCTAAAAGGCTTGATACTGGGAGGTGGGTAAGGGTTGGAACAAAGGGACAGTGCTCAGAGGTGGGTAGGGGGTGGAACCAAGGGACAGTGCTTGGAGGTGTGTGGAGCCAAGGGACAGTGCTCAAAGGTGGGTAGGGAGGTGGAGCCAAGGGACAGTGCTCGGAGGTGGGTAGGGGGGTGGAACCAAGGGACAGTGCTTGGAGGTGAGTGGGGAGTGGAACCAAGGGACAGTGCTTGGAGGTGGGTAGGGAGTGGAATCCAGGGACAGTGCTTGTAGGTGGGTAGGGAGTGGAATCCAGGGACAGTGCTTGTAGGTGGGTGGAACCAAGGGATAGTGCTTGGAGGTGGGTGGAACCAAAGGACAGTGCTCAGAGGTGGGTAGGGAGGTGGACCCAAGGCACAGTGCTGGGAGGTGGGTAGGGTGGTGGAACCAAGGGACAGTGCTCAGAGGTTGATAGTGGGTGGAACCAAGGGACAGTGCTTGGAGGTGGGTAGGGAGTGGAACCAAGGGATCGTGCTCGGAGGTGGGTAGGGGGGTGGAACCAAGGGACAGTGCTCGGAGGTGGGTGGAACCAAGGGACAGTGCTTGGAGGTAGGTACGGGGGGTGGAACCAAGGGACAGTGCTTGGAGGTGGGTAAGGGGGTGGAACCAAGGGACAGTGCTTGGAGGTGGGTAAGGGGTGGACCCAAGGCACAGTGTTGGGAGATGGGTAGGGGGTGGAGCCAAGGGACAGTGCTCGGAGGTAGGTGGAACCAAGGGACAGTGCTTGGAAGTGGGTAGGGGGGTGGAACCAAGGGACAGTGCTCAGAGGTGGGTAGGGGGGTGGAACCAAGGGACAGTGCTCAGAGGTGGGTAGGGGGGTGGAACCAAGGGACAGTGCTCAGAGGTGGGTAGAACCAAGGGACAGTGCTCAGAGGTGGGTAGGGGGGTGGAACCTAGGGACAGTGCTTGGAGGTGGGTAAGGGGTGGACTCAAGGCACAGTGTTGGGAGGTGGGTAGGGGGTGGAACCAAGGGACAGTGTTCGGAGGTGGATAGGAGGCGTAAACAAGAAGATGACTCCGAAATTTGGAGAACCTACACCTATTGTCTGAGGAAAAAAAGCCCTGGTACTACTAAAGAATCAAATTTGTGTTTTTTTATGGAATGGTTCATTATTGAGTAATAAGCACTGTGCATTATACCTCTAAAATAAAATACTCCATTTTACAGGCGATGACTGTTTTATTATCATTAAGCACTTATGTGTTCAATACTATATCAGGTTTGATTCCCACCATACCGGTGCAACCGAGCACGGCCGCATTTCCACGTGTTGCATGTAGGGTAGCCCATTCATTTCAGTGGGCTGCCCTACGTGCAAGAAATGCAGAAAAGAAGTCCCTGGCGCTCTTCCAAAAAAGCTTGCTGCATCGAACCCCATGGTACTGCAGGTGTGTGGGGGGACACCATTAATAATTACTGGTACCGTCCCACATCTGCTAAAGGGCAGTGCATTTCTATGCATGTTGGGAAAGCGCAAGATTTTCTGTGTGTTCCAAATACGCATAGATGTGAACTTATGTAAATTAGCTTTCCCGCCTAACACTAACTAGCCTTAAAAATGCCCCCATGATGACTAACTGCATATGAAAAAAAAAAGGTATACTTGCCTATTTACAGCCTGCTCCAGTCTGGTCACATGATCCTCTGTCAGCCAGCAGCCCCTGCAGGGGAGAGTGTTTAGTAAAGCCTGAAGCAGTGACACCATCCATAAGCTCTCATGTCCCATATATTGTCCGAGTTCTCTCTTCTCCCCTGCAGCTGCTGCTGACTGCCACAGGGGAGCCAGATCACGTGACCTGAGCGAACTGGAAATAGGTACAGATCTTTAGCCAGAATAAGTAGAAGGGGGGGAGGGGCATGTGTAAAGGGCTTGTAAACCCTTACATATACCCAGTGCAGTGACTGGCCTCAGATAATACACATCTTCCTGCATAAGTTGTACCTGTCTATTTGCAGTATTCTCTTCAAAGTGGTGAATCTGTAAAGCTTGTCTGAGCTGTCAGAAACAAAGGGGTGGAGAGATTAAATTACACTCTGCAGAGCTCTGAGAGCTGATTGGAGGGAGGGGACACACCCCTCTCCACACAGGAACACACCTTAGGCTGTAAATCCGCTGGAGGTCCTTCCCCATCACCATTTTTCTCTTGGTGTCAGGAAAACTTGTCAGAAGTGACTCATGCTGATAGTAGAGAAATGAAGCAGAGGACAGAAATGTCACTTAGTACTCTGGATTGTGACAAACTATAGAGGAATATGCTTTGTTCATATTTCATATCTGAGGTTTACAAGCACTAGTTAGTGTTAGACTAAATTTCTACTTTCATTGCTCAGTGCACCTATATTGGCATTATTTTGGCTTAGGATTGGTGCAAGAAGATGAACTTTTTTACGACCTCCGGAACGGATTAATTGGTTTTCAATGCATTCCTATGGGAAACCGCGTTTCGGAATACGAAACGTCCGGAGAATGCATTACATTCGTAAACCAAGGTACGTCTGTGTGTGGCACAGTGGTTGGCACGTCTGCCTTGCAGTAAATGGGTCATGGGTTCAATTCCCGACCACGGCGCCTCCTGCTTGGAGTTTGCATGTTCTCCCTGTGCTTGCGTGGGTTTCCTCCGGGTGCTCCGGTTTCCTCCCACACTCCAAAGACATGCTGGTAGGTTAATTGACTCCTGTCTAAATTGGCCCTAGTATGTGTATGTATGAATGTGAGTTAGGGACCTTAGATTGTACGCCCCTTGAGGGTTAGGGACCTTAGATTGTATACCCCTTGAGGGTTAGGGACTGATGTGAATGTACAATATATATGTAAAGCGCGGTGTAAATTGACAGCACTATATAAGTACCTGAAATAAATAAATAGATAAATATATATTATCATCAGTCCCAAACCCTCAAGGGGCATACAATCTAAGGTCCCTAGCTCACATAAAAGGGTAAACCTACCAGCATAGCATGTTTTTGGAGTGTGGGAAGAAACCAGAGTATTATTATTATTGTTATTATACAGTATTTATATAGCGCCAACAGTTTGCTGAGCACTAGAGGAAACCCACACAGGGAGAACATGCAAACTCCAGGCAGGTGGTGCTGTGGTTGGGATCTGAACCAACGACCCTAGTACTGCCAGGTGGATGTGCTAACCATTCAGCCACTGTACTGCAATCACATGGTCTTTTTTTAACTTTCACTTTTTTATGTTTCTATACCCAAAACATTCTTTTTTTTTTTTGTTTTTGTTTTGGATGGAGTGGGATAGGATTGGGACCCCTGTCTGTTTTTACTATCTAAGGATTTCCCCTCACTAATGCAGGCCATAGATGGGGAGAAAACCGGCCGATTTTTCTTTAAAAAAACGAAAAATCAGTCGTTCAAGCGGCCGACGTTACCAGGAACGGTAAAAAAAATCGGCCAATTTTCATCCCGTCTACAGCCAGCAAAAAGTGTCCCTGCAGAGAGCTCCGCTATTCCTTTGACAGTTCTTTGACATTTATAGCGGTTGCAACAATGTATCTATTTGTATCCATTTCGGACACAGATGTTTTTATTCGGAAACAAATAGATACATTGTTGCAACCGCTATAAATATCAAGGAACTGTCAAACAAATAGCGGAGCTCTCTGCAGGGACACTTTTTGCCAGACTGGAATTCTTCTTCTTCCTCTTCTTCTTCTTCCTCTTCTTCTTCTTCCTCTTCTTCTTCTTCCTCTTCTTCTTCTTCCTCTTCTTCCTCTTCCTCTTCTTCCTCTTCTTCTTCCTCTTCTTCTTCCTCTTCTTCTTCCTCTTCTTCTTCCTCTTCTTCTTCCTCTTCTTCTTCCTCTTCTTCCTTTTCTTGATCTTCTTGCTCCTCTTCTTCTTCCTCCTCTTCCTCTTCTTGCTCTTGCTCTTCTTCTTCTTCCTCTTGCTCTTCCTCTTCTTCCTCTTCTTCTTCCTCTTCTTCTTGCTCTTCTTCCTGTTCTTCTTCCTCTTCTTCTTCCTCCTTTCTTCTTCCTTTTCTACTTCTTCTTCATCCTCCTTTCTCCTTCCTCTTCTACTTCTTCTTCATCCTCCTTTCTCCTTCCTCTTCTACTTCTTCATCCTCCTTTCTCCTTCCTCTTCTACTTCATCCTCTTCTTCTTTTTGTCTTCCTCTTGCAGGTCACTGCTCATAATTGGCCGATTGACAAAATCGGCCGATCTTTTTCCAACTTTACCTATAAAAAAATCTGCCAAAATACCGAAAAACGGCCAAACAATTAGCCCACTAATGATCCGAAAATCGGCCGATTTTATTTTCGTCCGACAAATCGGCCGATTTTCGACCCATCTATGGCCTGCATAATTGTCCTGATAACAAACCTTCCAGTCAGGAAATGTTCCCTTTATTGTAATGCCGAAACAGGTACTTGCAGGGAGCCTCCACCTTGCCATAATCTTCTCTTTCGCTTCAATTCCCGGATCTTTAGTGAAACGTTACTTATTAGATTTGGCTTACAGGAATATATTTTAGTTCACGTACCCGGCATGTTAGCAACCTTCCTGCTGATTTCTTGCAAAGTCTTTGTACGTTTTGCTGCTGTGACTGATAATCAATAAAGCTGGCTGAATCAATTAGGTGAAAGTGCCGTATGAGGTGAAGGCCCAAAGACGGGCTTTGTATATATTTACTTTTCAAGTCAAAGATGTGATTTAACTCCCCCTTTTACCATGAAATATTTTGAATATGAAACAGGAGGGGTTTTTGACAAGCACAATTTTTGTACAGCGAGATATTGCTGTCACCCCCAACATGCAATTATTATTTATTATACGTTTTTTATTATACGTGCTGTATATTGCTCTATTTTTGTTTGATTTGTAGAAACCAACGTTCAAAGTACACTCTTTAAAGACTTTTAGGCTTCATGTACATGAGCCTACTCTGACCGCTGGCCATGGGAAACCGCAAATCGTGGAATAAATGCGGTATCGCTGTTGCCGCGTTTTGCCACGTTTTGCATTTTCCAGCGGTCAAAATGTTCCTTTCCTGAATGCAAGTCTTCCATGTTCAGGAGAGGAAGGTTTAACCACTTGAGCTCCTGGGGATTTACCCCCCCCCCCTTAATGACCAGGCCTTTTTTTGCTGTTTGGCGCTGCACTAATTCAAATGATAATTGTGCGGTCGTGCAATGCTGTACCCAAACAAAATTTACGTCCTTTTTTTCACACAAATAGAGCTTTCTTTTGATGGTATTTTATCATCCGTGTGCTTTTTATTTTTGAGTGCTATAAACAAAAAAACCCCACAAATTTTAAAAAAAAACAATCTTTTCTACTTTCAGCTATAAAAAATATATCGTAAACTCAAAGTTAGTCATAAATTTAAGCCAAAATGTATTCTGCTACATGTTTTTGGTAAAAAAATCCCAATAAGTGTATATTGATTGCTTTGTGTGAAAGTTATAGCGTCTACAAACTATGGTATAGATACTGTAATTTATGCCTTTTTTTGCTATACAGCGCTGCACTAATTCAAATGATAATTGCGCGGTCATGCAATGTTGTACCCAAACGAAATTTACGTCCTTTTTTTCACACAAATAGAGCTTTCTTTTGGTGGTATTTTATCACCTGTGCGCTTTTTTTTTTTTTTTTGTGCTATAAACAAAAAAAACACAAATTTTGAAAAAAACAATATTTTCTACTTTCAGCTATAAAAAATATATCGTAAACTCAAAGTTAGTCATAAATTTAAGCCAAAATGTATTCTGCTACATGTTTTTGATAAAAAAAATCCAGTGCACTAGCGGGCAAACTGGCGCTATATGGGAGGGGCGCTAACACTATCGGAAGTCACCAGTGACACTAATACAGTGATAAGTAAAAATCTGTTTACTGTAATCAATGACACTGGTGACAGGGCAGTGAAGGGGTTAACTGGGGGGGGGGGGGGCAGGGCAATCAAGGGATTAAATGGGATTACTGGTGTACTGGCGGGCAAACTGGCGCTATCTGGGAGGGGCGCTAACACTATTGGAAGTCGCCAGCGACACCGATACAGTGATCAGTAAAAATCAGTTCACTGATCAGTGACACTGGTGACGGCAGTGAAGGGGTTAACTGGGGGGGGGGATTAGGGGTTAAACGGAATTACTGGTGTACTGGTGGGCAAACTGGCGCTCTCTGGGAGGGGCGCTAACACTACCGGAAGTTGCCAGCGACACTGATACAGTGATCAGTAAAAATCGATTCACTGATCAGTGACACTGGTGACAGGGCAGTGAAGGGTTAACTGGGGGGGGGGGCGATCAGGGGGTTAAATGTGACCTAGATGTGTTCTAACTGTGGGTATGTGCTGTTTTACTCACTGTTTGGATGTCTTCTTTGTCTGGAACGGAATGTGTCCAGGCAGAGAAGAATGACATCATATCCTGTCCTGTGTAAATGTCAACACAGAACAGGATAGGACAGGGACCAATCGTCTGATTTCAGCCAGACATCACTGGCTGAAATCTAATGATTGATCCCTCCGGGATCGAATGGTGTTACCCGCGGGTCGGCGGGAGCGCGCGCGCCCCCTGCCGGCGAAAACGTCGGGAGCGCAAAACCCGTTTTAAAACATGGTTTTGCGCCCCAGTGCCGCCCTGCACACGTATATATACAGTGGCAGGGCGGCAAGAGGTTTAACCTCACCTAAAATTCTGCTATTAGCCTTTGTATACATGGATGCACAGGCTTTTATGGAGTTGAGTTTAGGAGCTTTGGCAAAAAAAAGCCAAAAACTCCTAAACTCGAGTTCAGGAGCTGCTCATGTACATGAACCCTTATTGTTATTGTACGCCTGTCATAAACTTGAGCAATTTAAAGAGCCTCTTCATTTGTTTTCTTCAGAAATTAAATGTAAGTAGCAAAAAAAAATGTAGCTGCTGATTTTTAACAAAGGCGCTCACCTGTCCAGGGATTCAGTGCTGTCCTCACCTGCAGGGGTGTATTTACCACAAGGCAAACCAGGCATTTGCCTAGGGCGGCATTTCTCAGGGGGGCAGCACTGCTCCTTGGAAGAAGTGATGGAAGAAGGGACACATGCGGAATGGGGACCTAGTGGGTTCCGAGAGAGGCTGCGGGTTTCATGACGGTGTACTGTGTTCCCAGGGATGCCCGGAGCTGTTAAGGTGAGTATCTCTCTCTCACTGGGGGGGGGGGATGGTGGCTGGTGTTTGGGAGGGCAGAGGTTGTGGAAGGCTCTCTCGGGTGGGAGGCAGGGGTGTTTTTGGTCAATATCAGTCTCTCTCTGCGGGGGAGGGCGCTAATTTTTTACTTTTTTTGCCTAGGGCAGCACAAAACCTAAATACACCACTACTCACCTGGGCCGGTTCTTTGCCGGTTTTTGGGTTTCCAACACTACCATATAATTGTGGGAAGCTGGCTGTGACTCCCTGCGACTTCACATCTGGCTCCCCACTGCGCATGCGAGAGCCACTCTGTTTTCACTCTGTGAATGGTCTCGCAACTTCCTAGGACGTGTGGTGTGTCCCGTGAGGTTGTGGTGGGGGGGACGACAACTTCAGCTGGGATTGTCTAGGCAATTACAGGGAAGGTGGGAAAGTTGGGCACTTTTTTGAGTTTTTGGGGTAGCAGGTACCTATTTCTAGCAGGTACCTGCTCCCCCAAAAACTCAAAGTGCCAAACGTGTTGGGGGGGTCAGAGGAAGAACTTCCCCTTTTTTAAGCTGAAAATAATACATTTGCAACAATAAATCCAAAAACTTAGATGTCCTTCAAACATCAAACAACACTTCCTGTCTATCTGACCACACTACCAAACATTTCCTGCAAAGTCTCTGAAAAAACTGACACTTCCTAGAATGTCAATCTCTTGGTCCCTTGCTGTGCTCAGTGGTTCCTCTTGATAACCTTCACTTCACCCAAGGACCCGGCAGTGACCTAGGAGTTGATGGGAGGAATCCCTGAGCACTGCGGTATACTAGGAGATCAACCAGAATTGTTCATTTCTGCTGCTGGGACTTTGGGTTACAATTACAATCAGAGTGGGTAACAATTGGAGGGGACGGAGGTTTAGTGTTCAGATTTTTTCATGGCCTGGATTTCAGTTGTTGTTGGATTTGCTTTTGTGAACTTTGCTTTAACCTGAGCATATGATTACCAATGGAATAAGAAGGCAATCACCAATTCAACGTTTTTAAACCATATCCTCACAGCAGCCAGATGTAAATATCCTGCTGAGCAAAAGCAATTACCTTCTGATGAGCTATCATGAGGGGCGGACTGACCATTCGAGCACTCTGGCACTGCCCGAGGGTCCGGGGTCAGTAGGGGGCCCCATGACATGCCCCTGGTACCTTTTTATAGGCATTTTTGGGTGTGCTTTGAGTGTGGGCAAGGACACGGGCCCCATGATCCCCTATTGCCCGGGGGCCCCATGAGTTGTCAGTCCACCCCTGGCTATCATAAGCTTTAATTTGTCTATAAAATGGATAGCCTCACAGCACATGTGAGAGCCAATGCCGCTGCCTTGCTACCAACTATGTGTAGCCAGGTGCATAGCAGGCATAGAGAACAACTACACACACTGCTGCAGCCACCTTATGTGCCCAAACAGGATTCTTCTGCTGGCTTCAGCGCTGTTCAGCCTCCACTCGCCAGGGGGAGCTAGTGGTACTTGAGAAACTGAAAGCACTATAATTCAGCCATGTGGAATCCTGGGAAATGTGGTTTGCAAGGAGAGCTACACTGTGGAAGTGAATGGGGCTGTGAACTACAAGAGCCAGGGACATCTGGTAATAGGAGGAGAGTTGGGCCAGCGCCAGGGTTTGTATGCGGGGACCTGGAGTGGTACAGACCTGTTGTTTGTAGCTGTCTGTGCCTACATTGGAGAGACTGAGTCTGTGAGGACCAGAGGGCTGAGACCTGTAAGCTATGTGACCAGTGTGCTGGAATCAAGCCACTGGGGATCAGGGTGCTGAGAGACTGAGCTTGACAGGACCTGGTCATGAGTACTGAGTTACCGGGGACCAAGTTCCTGAGGACAGTAGACCACCAAGTGTCCAGGACTAGTTTCACTATGTACCAGGATTGGTGAGCGGATTCAGCTGAGCTTACTTTACCACTGTTAGCAGTAGCAGTATACTGCCTATTTTCCTAGCAGTCCCAAAAGCAATTCATTGCTTTCAGTCTTAAAATATAAGTTCACCTTTTGGACAAAAATAATAAATGCACATTTTTTTGCAGGTAAAAAAATGTGCATTTATTATTTTTGTCCAAAGGAGCCTGGAAAGCATTGCACCAGCAATCAGTAGATCGCTGGTGCCATGCAGGTCTCCTGCAGACCTGTCAGAAGATCTGCTTGCTGTACAGAGATGTGCGAGCAAGCAGATATACTGACAGGAAGCTTCAATGAACCACCATGGCGCTGTGGTGTTGTAGTTCATTGAAAACTACAAGTCCACAGCCGCTAAGGCTGTCGGTACTTGCAGTTCATTAATTCACAGAAGTCTTGGAATGAATGACGTGGCCGTGTGGACAGATATGTTTTCAAATCTGACAGTATGGGGGGGGGGGGGGGTTGGGTGGTAGGTGCGGCTGCAGCTATGGGAACATGTTACATGGTCCACCCTAAAAATTAGTGGAACATGTAACATATTCCCAAAGGTGAACTTATCCTTTAAAGAGATGGTAGGAAGTTTACTATCATACAGATTGGACCCCATAGTTAGCCGGCTGAAGTATACAAGTCAGGCGCCAGGTACTATAGAACCACCTCTCAGGGATACCCCTTTTAGGAAAATATACATATACTCACACTCAGGGGTATACACACAGAGTGTACTCTGGGACACTTTTTGATCATTTGTACAGAGAGCTACTGTGAGAGTTATCATTTCCATTTATACACCTCACTGTTTATGCTGTTCTTTTATTAATACTGCGTATACCAGGTTAATTTGGTTTAGTATTACTGTGGTCTAGGTCAGGGCTTAAAATTTGGAGTCTAGACCTTCTAGCCAGGCACAAACCTTACTCTCCACCAGTTGCCCCACCCAACCTTGCCCAGGTCCGCCTCCAACCCTGCCCCCAGCCCTGCCCCCAACCACGCCCCCTAAAGCTTATGAAATTAAATTTTACTTTAGACTAAAGAGTCCAAAATATTTAAAAACTGCAAATATAACATAGCTTTATTATGTCAATTTTCAGGGTCACTCTTGTCAATCCGCAGGGTGACAAAAATCAAGTCCAGCAGTCAGAACTTCTGGTAATTCCGGCCAGAATCTGGCAGGTTTCCAGCTATATGTGTGTCCACCCACTGGTGCTGGCCACACTCATAAACATATATGGGTCCCCCTTACCCAGAACAGCTATAATAAATATCAGTGGGGGTATACTGTTTAGTGATTATGGTTAGTGCTAATCATTAGGTTTCTCCTTGCAAGCTAATACCAAGAAGAAAGATTTGGCTGCTGTTTTGCTGTGTTTGATGTGACGGTATGTTGACGATAGTACTCGTTGGTCCCTGTATGACAAGTAGATTGATAGGGTAAGCTTTATAATCAGTGGTAACCTTCATGCATGGTCCTTGTAGAGTATAGCAGTAACCATTACCTCTGTACACCAAGACTAGCAGTACCGTTGGCCTAGGACACAGTCGCCTGGACCTAGTGATATCTATGGGCAGGATGTCCTGGTCACCAGGGGACATTTTGAATAGGAGGGCACAGGCCTGGTATACAATGATGTTTGAGATTAAGAATATGCCCAACTCAATTGTATGAACTGGCACGTATGACAGACATGTTGGTGTAGCACCCTCCCAGTTAGGCTGTTGGGTAAATGTAGTATTTGATTCCACAATAGTGAGTGGAGTGATTGCTGCCAGTTAAGCTGTTAGGTAAATTTAGTTTGGCTGCATAGTGGTGTGTGGAGTGATTTATGACTAATTGGGCCCGCTTATGGTTACTGAGGGTTTGATTGCTTCCCCCTGCTTCTGGAAGAAGCTTACAGAGCATAG